>NC_069499.1:744927822-744945322 GCF_027579735.1 Bombina bombina
ACACATTTTCTCTGGTATTGCAACAGCGTTACAATCGTTGAGAGCTGCTAAGACCTCCCCTAGTAATACACGGAGATTTTCCAATTTAAATTTAAAATTTGAAATATCTGAATCCAATCTGTTTGGATCAGAACCGTCACCCACAGAATGAAGCTCTCCGTCCTCATGCTCTGCAAGCTGTGACGCAGTATCAGACATGGCCCTAGAATTATCAGCGCACTCTGTTCTCACCCCAGAGTGATCACGCTTGCCTCTTAGTTCTGGTAATTTAGCCAAAACTTCGGTCATAACAGTAGCCATATCTTGTAATGTTATCTGTAATGGCTGCCCAGATGTACTAGGCGCCATAATATCACGCACCTCCCGGGCGGGAGATGCAGGTACTGACACGTGAGGCGAGTTAGTCGGCATAACTCTCCCCTCGCTATTTGGTGAAATTTGTTCAATTTGTACAGATTGGCTTTTATTTAAGGTAGCATCAATACAGTTAGTACATAAATTTCTATTGGGCTCCACCTTGGCATTGGAACAAACGACACAGGTATCTTCCTCTGAATCAGACATGTTTAACACACTGGCAATAAACATGCAACTCGGTTACAATTTTATTTAATAAAAACGTACTGTGCCTCAAGAAGCACTAAACGATTAAATGACAGTTGAAATAATGAACTGAAAAACAGTTATAGCATCACTCAACTGTCATAATTAACACAAGCAAACTGCCAAGTGGAAAAATAATGCCCAAATACTTATTCACTCAGTACCTTATTAATGCAAACGATTCTACATTCCAGCAAAAACGTTTAACATGAAAAATACCTAATAAAAGGTTTAATGTACTTTTACAGAGTAATTCCGGTGAAATACCATCCCCAGAATACTAAAGTGTAGAGTATACATACATGTTCATTATAACGGTATGGCAGGATTTTTTCATCAATTCCATTCAGAAAATAAAAACTGCTACATACCTCAATGCAGATTCAACTGCCCGCTGTCCCCTGATCTGAAGTTTTTACCTCCCTCAGATGGCCGAGAAACAGCAATATGATCTTAACTACTCCGGTTAAAATCATAAGAAAACTCTGGTAGATTCTTCTTCAAACTCTGCCAGAGGGGTAATAACACGCTCCGGTGCTATTGTAAAATAACAAACTTTTGATTGAAGTTCTAAAAACTAAGTATAATCACCATAGTCCTCTCACACCTCCTATCTAGTCTTTGGGTGCAAGAGAATGACTGGAGGTGACGTAGAGGGGAGGAGCTATATAGCAACTCTGCTGGGTGAATCCTCTTGCACTTCCTGTAGGGGAGCAGATAATATCCCAGAAGTAATGATGACCCGTGGACTGATCACACATAACAGAAGAAACTACAGTTAAACACTAAAAAACTCTAAGCCATCTCCGTGGAGATGTTGCCTGTACAACGGCAAAGAGAATGACTGGGGTAGGCGGAGCCTAGGAGGGATCATGTGACCAGCTTTGCTGGGCTCTTTGCCATTTCCTGTTGGGGAAGAGAATATCCCACAAGTAAGGATGACGCCGTGGACCGGACACACCTATGTTGGAGAAAACCGGATTGAAAAAACTTCAAAACCGGTAAAATAACGTTCAGCACCTTGCCACAGCTCTGCTGTGGCGCCTACCTGCCCTTTAGGAACGATTTGTGGGGAAAAAAAAACTCTTTACAGCCCTCAAATACAGCAGGAATTCTGAGGTAAATAAACTGTGCAACTGAAAATAGGCCCCTCCCACCTCACTCGAAGTTATGGGGACTAAAAAACACCACAGTGTGTTTCTTAAACTAGCCATGTGGGTTAATAACCCTTAAACAAGCCACAAAGACCCCTTAAAGTCCCTCAAAAAATGTTTTATTTGTAATTAAACCAAAACGTTTTTTCCTATTAGTGTCACCAGTAACTATGAGCCCTTTATGCAAGCTTGGGTTCCTCTTTTACTGAATACAGCTTACCTTTCCCTCATGGGGATATTGCCAGCCTTTTCTAGAAATAACACAGTCTGTCTAGAAAAAAATAGACTGAACATACCTTAATGCAGTTTAGCCTGCAAACTGTTCCCCCAATTGAAGTTTTCCTGTACTCTTCAGCCCTTGTGAGAACAGCAGTGGATCTTAGTTACAAAATGCTAAGATCATCATCCTCCTTGCAGAAATCTTCATCCCTTTTCTGCCAGAGAGTAAATAGTACACACCGGTACCATTTAAAATAACAAACCTTTGCTTGAGAAAATAAAAACTAACATTTTTGTCACCACACTCCCTTTGCCCTTCCTAGCAGTTAAGCAGGCAGAGAGAACGACTGGGGGGAGGAGCTATATAGACAGCTCTGCTGTGGGTGCTCTCTGCCACTTCCTGTAGGGAAGGAGAATATCCCACAACTATGGATGAATCCGTGGATTCGACACATCTTACAAGAGAAAACAGCCACAAAGCATGATGCTGCCACCACCATGCTTCACTGTGGGTATGGTGTTCTTTTGGTGATGTGCAGTGTTGTTTTTGCGCCAAACATATCTTTTGGAATTATGGCAAAAAAGTTCAACCTTGGTTTCATCAGACCATAACACCTTTTCCCACATGCTTTTGGGAGACTTCATATGTGTTTTTGCAAAATGTAGCCTGGCTTGGATGTTTTTCTTCGTAAGAAAAGGCTTTCGTCTTGCCACTCTACCCCATAGCCCAGACATATGAAGAATACGGGCGATTGTTGTCACATGTACCACACAGCCAGTACTTGCCAGATATTCCTGCAGCTCCTTTAATGTTGCTGTAGGCCTCTTGGTAGCCTCCCAGACCAGTTTTCTTCTAGTCTTTTCATCAATTTTGGAGTGACGTCCAGTTCTCGGTAATGTAACTGTTGTGCCATATTTTCTCCACTTGATGATGACTTTCTTCACTGTGTTCCATGGTATATCTAATGCCTTGGAAATTCTTTTGTACCCTTCTCCTGACTGATACCTTTTAGCAATGAGATCCCTCGGATGCTTTGGAAGCTCTCTGTGGACCATGGCTTTTGCTGTGGGATGCGACTAAGAAAATTTGAGGAAAGACCAACTAGAGCAGCTGAACTTTATTTGGGGTTAATCAGAGGCACTTTAAATGATGGCAGGTGTATGCTGACTCCTATTTAATACGATTTTGAATGCGATTGCTTAATTCTGAACACAGCTACATCCCCAGTTATAAGACACACTTACGCAACCACATTATTTTAGGGGGGTTTTTTTGTTTTCTTCCCTCCACCTAAAAGATTTCAGTTTGTTTTTCAATTGAGTTGTACAGTTTATAGGTCACATTAAAGGTGGAAAAAGTTCTGAAATGATTTATCTTTGTCTCATTTTTTTACATCAGAGAAACCTGACATTTTAACAGGGGTGTGTAGACTTTTTATATCCACTGTATATACATATACACACATAAATATATATATATATATATATATATATATATATATATATATATATTCTTCAACAAACTACAAGAGGAGAACAAGGACCATCAAAAATTTCTTAAGGCCCTGTATAGATAGGGAATCAAGCACTCTTTTTTTATAAAAAAATAGCTCAAAAGTATAGCTAAATTAAACAAATGGAATGAATATCTGACCAGTACAATCACTGAGAACAAAAAATAATTTATTAATAGTACAGAAAGAAGTAAATCCTAACTGTCCAAACATAGCAATAGGCCAGTTGTGCGCTGGCCTAGGGTATATGTTAGCAACACAAAGTGAAGTATGTTGAACAAACAATATAGTACATGTGGCCAATTAAAACCCTGAAGATGTGCACATCATAATCATAATATTGGCAAAAATACAATCCAAAGACATCTAGTACACTGCTACACCCAAGCTGTACACGGTACCCAAGTCAATACAAGGGATAATTACCGGACAGGTAAATTTTTAGGGATCTAAGCAGTGATAGGTGCTTTGTAAAGATTTCAGGAACAACAATAATGGCAGTATAGCAACAATTACAAAGAATTACATACAAGTATGAAGAATAGCTATTGCAATGGTTATTAGCAATAGGATAGATAGTAAGTTACATGCAAGTATGAAGAATAACTATTGCAATGGTTATTAGCAATAAGATAGATAGTGGAACATAGTAATACAACCTCCATAACGAATTGCCTCAGTACAGCAGTTACAGAGACACAGCAGTTTACATAGAGATGCCTGCATATATTGAGATAAAATTCTCACAAGAGTGTATTGCTTTAGAAAACAACCAAATCACACCAGGATGATTTTCCACATATATGATTTTCAATACCGCTATATGTGGAAAATCATCCACGAAACGCGTAAGGCCACGCCCACCTTGCGTCTCGACACTAGCTGAACAGCTGTTTGAGCAGCCCCGAGGAGCGGTAATTTTAAACTATTTTAGCCGCATTTGAAGCGGTTCTATTTGGGACATCTTACACGGAGCCCACGCTGAGTGAGGACATATCAAAGTGTATAATCCGTGCATTAAAGCCTGGGAATTGGGACACTGGGATACCCATTCAGCATTGAGCAAGCAGTGACTGCTAAACAACCAGAACTGCCAGGGAGCCTTTAAACTGTTTGGAGCCTGTACATACCTCATTTTGTTTGAGGGCACTTCCTGTGAGTAGAAACCCTGAAGGGGCTCACCTTGTATATGTTTATGTATGTTTTTTTAAAAATATAAAACTGATTTGCACTATGTAGGTACTTTTGTGCGCTTTTCTGTTCTTATCTTTGCCTTAGATCTTTTCTTCTATCCGTGGGATAACGGATGTGTTTGTGAATACAGCAGCCAGCATCTACCTAGATCCCCTAACATTGTGTGGGGCCATCACATATCCTTTTTTATAAAACACCAATAAATTACAATATTAAGAATTGTCCAGAATTGTATATACTACATGTGATTGATAGTGAGTATAAGTGCTTGTAAAAAAATCATATTATATGTGGTATATTTTTTCATTCATTATTTGTTTGTGAGTTATTCAACTCTTAGAGAGCGCAGTTTTTTAGTATTCAATCACTCGTAGGAGTGATTTATACTTAATTTTGTTTACATATATACATATATAACACACAGAGAAAACCCAGCACTCACTATCAAGCTCTCAGCTAAGATTTAAAAGCAAAAATGGAAAGGTTAGTCACCGCATCTGGCCAAATGGGACAAGCTCAGGTACCACGTCAAGGTCCTTTCCAATACCTGAGACCCTAAAACAGCCACACAATGCAAGCTTTCAAATCCAAACAAACTGAAAACAAGGGAAGGGTGCACAGGAATATGTAACCACCCTAGACATATACAAAACACGGAAGGGAACTGCACTCTCATACCGGACCAGGTACACATCCTATGACCCTGCAACATGCTCAGCCCTGGGTGCCACTGGCACTCACAGGAAGCTGTGCTGTCCCCAGAGCCACAAGCAGTTAACCCCAGACAGGTCTGGGTGCAAGAACCATAGGGAAAATTACAAAACAAATTAATACAACACACAGAGAAAACCCAGCACTCACTATCAAGCTCTCAGCTAAGATTTAAAAGCAAAAATGGAAAGGTTAGTCACCGCATCTGGCCAAATGGGACAAGCTCAGGTACCACGTCAAGGTCCTTTCCAATACCTGAGACCCTAAAACAGCCACACATTTTTGCTTTTAAATCTTAGCTGAGAGCTTGATAGTATATATACACACATACACACACACATATATACAGTGGATATAAAAAGTCTACACACCCCTTTTAAAATGTCAGGTTTCTGTGATGTAAAAAAAAATTAGACAAAGATAAATCATTTCAGAACTTTTTCCACCTTCAATGTGACCTATAAACTGTACAACTCAATTGAAATCTTTTAGGTAAAGGGAAATAAAAATAAAAAAACAGAATTTATGCTTACCTGATAAATTACTTTCTCTTGCGGTATATCCAGTCCACGGCATCATCCTTTACTTGTGGGATATTCTCATTCCCTACAGAAAGTGGCAAAGAGAGCACACAGCAGAGCTGTCCATATAGCTCCCCCTCTAGCTCCGCCCCCCAGTCATTCGACCGAAGGTAAGGAGAAAAAGGAGAAACCATAGGGTGCAGTGGTGACTGTAGTTGAAACGAAAAAATTAGTTACCTGACTTAATTGTCAGGGCGGACCGTGGACTGGATACACCGCAAGAGAAAGTAATTTATCAGGTAAGCATAAATTCTGTTTTCTCTTGCAAGGTGTATCCAGTCCACGGCTTCATCCTTTACTTGTGGGATACCAATACCAAAGCTTTAGGACACGGATGAAGGGAGGGAACAAGACAGGTACCTTAAACGGAAGGCACCACTGCTTGCAAAATCTTTCTCCCAAAAATAGCCCCCGGAGAAGCAAAAGTATCGAATTTGTAAAATTTGGCAAAAGTATGCAGTGAAGACCAAGTCGCTGCCTTACAAATCTGTTCAACAGGAGCCTCATTCTTGAAAGCCCATGTGGAAGCCACAGCTCTGGTAGAATGAGCAGTAATTCGTTCAGGGGGCTGCTGGCCAGCAGTCTCGTAAGCCAACCTGATGATGCTTTTCAGCCAGAAGGAAAGAGCGGTAGCAGTCGCTTTCTGACCTCTCCTCTTACCAGAATAAATGACAAACAAGGATAATGTTTGTCTGAAGTCCTTAGTTGCTTGTAAATAGAATTTTAAAGCACGAACCACATCAAGATTGTGTAGCAGGCGTTCCTTCTTTGAAGATGGGTTAGGACACAGAGAAGGAATTATTATTTCCTGGTTAATATTCTTGCTAGAAACAACCTTAGGAAGAAACCCAGGTTTGGTACGCAAAACAACCTTATCTGCGTGAAACACCAGGTAAGGTGAATCACACTGTAAAGCAGACAATTCTGAAACTCTTCGAGCAGAAGATATAGCTACGAAAAACAAAACTTTCCAAGATAATAACTTAATATCTATGGAATGTAAAGGTTCAAACGGAACCCCTTGAAGAACTGAAAGAACTAGATTGAGACTCCATGGCGGAGCCACAGGTTTATAAACAGGCTTGATTGTGACTAGAGCCTGAGCAAACACTTGAACGTCTGGTAACTCTGCCAGACGCTTGTGTAAGAGAACAGAGCAGATATCTGTCCCTTTAAGGAACTAGCTGACAATCCTTTCTCCAAACCTTCTTGGAGAAAGAACAATATTCTGGGAATCCTAATCTTACTCCATGAGTAACCCTTGGATACACACCAACCAAGATATTTTCGCCATATCTTATGGTAGATTTTCCTAGTGACAGGCTTTCTAGCTTGAATCAGAGTATCAATAACTGACTCAGAGAAACCACGCTTTGATAGAATTATGCGTTCAATCTCCAAGCAGTCAGACGCAGAGAAACTAGATTTGGATGCTTGAATGGACCCTGTATGAGAAGGTCCAGCCTCAATGGCAGTGTCCATGGTGGAACAGATGACATGTCCACTAGGTCTGCATACCAAGTCCTGCGTGGCCACGCAGACGCTATCAGAATCACCGAAGCCTTCTCCTGCTTGATTCTGGCGACCAGACGAGGGAGAAGAGGAAACGGTGGAAAGACATAAGCCAGATTGAAGGACTAAGGCGCTGCTAGAGCATCTATCAATACCGCCTTGGGGTCCCTGGACCTGGATCCGTAGAGAGGAAGTTTGGTGTTCTGACGGGACGCCATCAGATCCAATTCCGGAGTGCCCCATAGCTGAGTCAGCTGAGCAAAAACCTCCGGGTGGAGTTCCCACTCCCCCGGGTGAAAAGTCTGACGACTTAGAAAATCCGCTTCCCAGTTGTCCACTCCTGGGATGTGAATTGCTGAGAGATGGCAGGAGTGATCCTCCGCCCACCTGATTATTTTGGAGACTTCCTTCATCGCTAAGGAACTCTTCGTTCCCCCCTGATGATTGATGTAAGCTACAGTTGTGATGTAGTCCGACTGAAATCTGATGAATTTGGCCGCTGCTAGTTGAGGCCACGCCTGAAGCGCATTGAATATCGCTCTCAGTTCCAAAATGTTTATCGGGAGAAGAGACTCTTCCCGAGACCATAGACCCTGAGCTTTCAGGGAGTCCCAGACTGCACCCCAGCCTAACAGACTGGCATCGGTCGTTACAATGATCCATTCTGGTCTGCGGAAACATGTTCCCTGAGACAGATGATCTTGAGACAACCACCAGAGAAGAGAGTCTCTGGTCCTCTGGTCCAATTGTATCTGAGGAGACAAGTCTGCGTAATCCCCATTCCACTGTTTGAGCATTCACAGTTGCAGTAGTCTGAGATGTATTCGAGCAAAAGGGACTCTGTCCATTGCCGCTACCATTAATCCGATTGCCTCCATGCACTGAGCTATAGATGGCTGATGAGTGGAATGAAATACTCGGCAAGTAGCTAAAAGCTTTAACTTTCTGACCTCCGTCAGAAATATCTTCATTTCTACAGAATCTATTAGCGTTCCCAGGAAGGGAACCCTTGTGAACGGGGACAGAGAACTCTTTTCGATATTCACCTTCCACCCGTGAGACCTTAGAAAGGCCAGTACAATCTCCATGTGAGCCTTGGCTCTGGGAAAAGACGACACCTGAATTAGGATGTCGTCTAGATAAGGTGCTACTGCTATGCCCCCCGGTCTTAGCACCGCCAGAGGGGAACCTAGCACCTTTGAGAAAATTCTGGGAGCAGTGGCCGAACCAAAGGGAAGAGCCACGAATTGGTAATGCTTGTCCAGAAAAGCGAACCTGAGAAACTGGTGATGATCTTGATGGATAGGGATATGTAGGTACGCATCCTTTAAATCCACGGTAGTCATATATTGACCTTCCTGGATCATTGGTAAGATCGTTCGAATGGTTTCCATCTTGAATGATGGGACACTGAGAAATTTGTTTAGAATTTTTAGATCCAGAATTGGTCTGAAAGTTCCCTCTTTTTTGGGAACCACAAACAGGTTTGAGTAAAAGCCCGTTCCTTGTTCTGCAACTGGAATTGAACATATCACTCCCATCGTGAGTAGATCTTCTACACAGCGTAAGAACGCCTCTTTCTTTGTCTGGTCTGAAGACAGATGAGAAATGTGAAACCTTCCCATTGGAGGGGAGTCCTTGAATTCTAGAAGATATCCCTGGGTAACAATCTCTACTGCCCAGGGATCGTGAACATCTCTTGCCCAAGCCTGAGCGAAGAGAGAGAGTCTGCCCCCTACCAGATCCGGTCCCGGATCGGGGGCTACCCCTTCATGCTGTCTTGGTAGCAGCTGCAGGCTTTTTGGCCTGTTTACCCTTGTTCCAGCCCTGGAAAGGCTTCCAGGTTGCCTTGGGCTGTGAAGCGTTACCCTCTTGCTTTGCAGCTGTAGAGGCTGAAGCGGGACCGCTCCGGAAGTTACGAAAGGAACAAAAATTGGCTTTGTTTTTAGCCCTAAAGGGCTTGTCCTGAGGGAGAGCATGGCCCTTTCCCCCGGTGATTTCTGAAATAATCTCTTTCAATTCTGGCCCGAAAAGGGTCTTCCCTTTGAAAGGGATATTTAACAATTTAGATTGACGACACATCGGCTGACCATGACTTGAGCCAAAGCGCTCTGCGCGCCATAATGGCGAAACCTGCATTTTTTGCCGCTAAATTAGCTAATTGCAAGGCGGCATCCGTGATAAAAGAATTAGCCAGCTTTAGAGTCTTAATTCTATTCATAATTTTGTCGTATGAGGTCTCCGTCTGGAGCGACTCCTCCAGCGCCTCAAACCAGAAGGCCGCTGCAGTAGTTACAGGAATAATGCAGGCAATAGGTTGGAGAAGGAAACCTTGTTGAACAAAAATTTTCTTAAGTAAACCTAATTTTTTATCCATCGGATCTTTAAAAGCACAACTGTCTTCAATTGGTATGGTTGTGCGCTTAGCAAGAGTAGAAACCGCTCCCTCAACCTTAGGGACCGTCTGCCACGAGTCCCGCCTGGGGTCATTTATGGGGAACATTTTCTTAAAAATAGGGGGGGGGGGGGACAAAAGGGACACCTGGTCTATCCAACTCACTAGTAACAATATCCGCAACCCTTTTAGGGATCGGAAACGCATCAGTGTATACAGGGACCTCTAGGTACTAGTCCATTTTACACAATTTCTCTGGGACCACCATAGGATCACAATCATCCAGAGTGGCTAATACCTCCCTAAGCAATACGAGGAGGTGTTCCAGTTTAAATTTAAACGCTAATTAATCTGATTCTGCCCGCTGAGAAACCTTTCCTGAGTCAGAAATTTCTCCTTCAGACATCAAATCCCTCACCACCACTTCAGAGTGTTGCGAGTCTACATCATATAAACCTCCCAAAGCTTCTGACTGCTCATAATCTGTTCTTAAAACAGAGCTATCACGCTTTGTAGGAAAAACTGGCAGTTTGGATAGAAATGTCGCAAAGGGAATTATCCATGACTGTCGCTAATTGTTGTAATGTAATAGGGGCCAATGCACTAGAGGTACTAGGCATCGCTTGCGCGGGCGTAACTGGTGGTGACACATGGGAAGAGGAAGGCGGGCTATCCTCGTTACCTTCCGTCAAAGAATCATCTAGGGCTACATTTTTAAGTGATACAATATGATCTTTAAAGTGTATAGACACATTAGTGCACTTGGAACACAATTTTAGAGGGGGTTCCACCATGGCTTCCAAACACATAGAGCAAGGTCTCTCTTTAGTGTCAGACATGTTTAACAGACTAGTATTATTCACAAACAGGCTTGGAAACACTTTATTCAAATAAAATTTACAATTTGAAAAAAACGATACTGAACCTTTAAGAAATAAAAAGCGCACACAATTTTACCAAACCGTGAAAAATGATCCAATCTCTCTGAAATTTTTACCACATGAGCCACATGATTGCACAACAATTTTCAGCCCAATTAACCCCTTAATGCCCAAACCGGAGCAACCTAAAGCTGACAACCGGTTAATAAACTACAGCACCTTGCCACAGCTAACTGCTGTGGCCCTACCTGCCCCTGGGGATTAGTTTTGTGGAAAACAAGCTCCTTTGAAGTCCTCAAGCAGTCTTTGGACCCTCCACGTGAAGCTGCATGAACTGTCTGCAATTTTAACTGCGCAACTGAGGCGCAAAATTTAGGCCCCCTCCCCCTCCACTCCGGAGTTGTGGGGCCTTCAAAATCCCAAATAGGTGTCTAAACATATGCCATGTGGAAGATAACCCCATATTACACACCAAAGTGCATAAAAAATGTCTATAATGAGTATTTTTTCAGTCTTCTAGCATTACTGAGTCTTGTCTAGAAAAAGATGACTGAACATACCTTATAGCAGTTAAGCCTGCAAACTGTTCCCCCCAACTGAAGTTTTCTGGTACTCCTCAGTCCTATGTGGGAACAGCAATGGATTTTAGTTACAACATGCTAAAATCATTTTCCTCTCAGCAGAATTCTTCATCACATTTCTGCTATAGAGTAAATAGTACAAACCGGTACCATTTAAAAATAACAAACTCTTGATTGAAGATATAAAACTACAAATCTAACACCACATTCACTTTACCCTTCCGCAGAGTGGCCCTGCTGTCAGAGCCGGCACAGAGAATGACTGGGGGGCGGAGCTAGAGGGGGAGCTATATGGACAGCTCTGCTGTGTGCTCTCTTTGCCACTTCCTGTAGGGAATGAGAATATCCCACAAGTAAAGGATGAAGCCGTGGACTGGATACACCTTGCAAGAGAAACTAAAATAATATGGTTGCATAAGTGTGAATACCCTTAAACTAATACTTTATTGAAGCACCTTTTGATTTTATTACAGCACTCAGTCTTTTTGGGTATGATTTTTTCAGGATGGCATATCTTGACTTGGCAAGATTTGCCCACTCTTCTTTGCAAAAACACTCTAAATCTGTCAGAATGCGAGGGCATCTCCTGTGCACAGCCCTCTTCAGATCAGCCCACATATTTTGAATTGGATTCAGGTCTGGGCTCTGGCTGGGCCATTCCAAAACTTTAATCTTCTTCTGGTGAAGCCATTCCTTTGTTGATTTGGATGTATGCTTTGGGTCGTTGTCATGCTGAAAGATGAAGTTCCTCTTCATGTTCAGCTTTCTAGCAGAAGCCTGAAGGTTGTGTGTCAATATTGCCTGGTATTTTGGAACTGTTCATTATTCTCTCTACCTTGACTAAGGCCCCAGTTCCAGCTGAAGAAAAACAGCCCCAAAGCATGATGCCGATACCACCATGCTTCGCTGTGGGTATGGTGTCCTTTTGGTGATATGCAGTGTTGTTTTTGCGCCAAACATATCTTTTGGAATTATGGCCAAAAAGTTCAACTTTGGTTTCATCCGACTAGAACACCTTTTGCAACATGCTTTTGGGAAACTTCAGATGTGTTTTTGCAAAATTTAGCCGGACTTTTTTTTTTGTAAGAAAAGGCTTCTGTCGTGCCACTCTACCCCATAGCCCAGACATATGAAGCATACGGGCGATTGTTGTCACATGTACCACACAGCCAGTACTTGCCAGATATTCCTGCAGCTCCTTTAATGTTGCTGTAGGCCTCGACAGCCTCCCAGACCAGTTTTCTTCTCGTCTTTTCATCAATTTTGGAGGGACATCCAGTTCTTGGTAATGTCATTGATGCACCATATTTTCTTCACTTGATGATGACTGTCTTCACTGTGTTCCATGGTATATATAATGCCTTAGAAATTCTTTTGTACCTTTCTCCTGACTGATACCTTTTAACAATGAGATCCCTCTGAAGCTTTAGAAGCTCTCTGCGGACCATGGCTTTTGCTGTAGTATGCGACTAACAACACGTCAGGAAAGACCTACTAGAACAGCTGAACTTTATTTGGGGTTAATCAGAGGCACTTTAAATGATGACGTGTGTACTGACTCCTATTTAACATGATTTTGAATGTGATTGCTTAATTCTGAACACAGCTACATCCCCAGTTATAAAAGGGTGTTCACACTTATGCAACCATATTATTTTAGTTTTTTTATTTCTATTTTAGTTGTTTTATTTCCCTTTACCTAAAATATTACAGTTTGTTTTTCCATTGAGTTGTACAGTTTATAGGTCACATTAAAAGGTGGAAAAAGTTCTGAAATGATTTATCTTTGTCTCATTTTTTTACGATTATTTTCATAATCGATTAATCGGCCGATTATTTTTTCGATTAATCGACTAATCAGATAAAAAGAGAATCAATAATAGTTTTCTATGTTTTAAATAAAATCCACATAATGAGTGTTATAAATTTCAGACTAAAACTTTACATTAACACAACTGTTTCTTCAATTTGTAAGCAGCAGAGAACAGTTTTATAATTAAACAAAACAAAATCACAAACTGTTTGAAAAGAGGTAGAACTAGAAAGAGTTAGACTATCACTGTTAATAACATTCTGTTATTAACTCTTTCAGAAACTTTGCATTGAAATGCAAAAATCTCAACATGTCCACATGCTTCTGGCTAAAGCTGGTTCTCTGTTTGCAGCATATTTCCTGCAGCAGAGAACTTTTGATTGAAGAAATAAACTAAGTTTAAAAACACCACAGACCTCTCACAACGACCTATCTTAGTTGAGGTTGCAAGAGAATGACTGGGTATGACATGTGAGGGGAGGAGCTATATAGCAGCTCTGCTTGGGTGATCCTCTTGCAACTTCCTGTTGGGAAGAGATATAATCCCATAAGTAATGGATGACCCGTGGACTGACTACACTTAACAAGAGAAAAGGCTGTTGAGGTGTATAAGTAGGTTTTTGCCAATTTCACCAAAGTGGGATATTTATCTTTGTTAGCTCTTCACCAATGCTAAGTGTTTTCTACCTTGGCAAGGGGCCTCTCAATAAAGTAGCCCTTGACTTCATTCTAACATAAAAAACAGAATTTATGCTTAAATGATAAATTACTATCTCTTGCGGTGTATCCAGTCCACGGATTCATCCTTTCTTGTGGGATATTCTCATTCCCTACAGGAAGTGGCAAAGACTACACACAGCAGAGCTGTCCATATAGCTCCCCCTCTGGCTCCGCCCCCAGTCATTCGACCGATGGTTAGGAGAAAAAGGAGAAACCATAGGGTGCAGTGGTGACTGTAGTTTGAACAATAAAATTTTAACCTGACTTAATTGCCAGGGCGGGCCGTGGACTGGATACACCACAAGAGAAAGTAATTTATCAGGTAAGCATAAATTCTGTTTTCTCTTGCAAGGTGTATCTAGTCCACGGATTCATCCTTACTTGTGGGATACCAATACCAAAGCTTTAGGACACGGATGAAGGGAGGGAACAAGACAGGTAACCTAAACGGAAGGCACCACTGCTTGCAAAACCTTTCTCCCAAAAATAGCCTCCGAAGAAGCAAAAGTATCGAATTTGTAAAATTTGGCAAAAGTATGCAGTGAAGACCAAGTCGCTGCCTTACAAATCTGTTCAGCAGAAGCCTCATTCTTGAAGGCCCAAGTGGAAGCCACAGCTCTGGTGGAATGAGCTGTAATTCGTTCAGGAGGCTGCTGCCCAGCAGTCTCATAAGCCAATCGGATGATGCTTTTCAACCAGAAGGAAAGAGAGGTAGCCGTCGCTTTTTGACCTCTCCTCTTACCAGAATAGACAACAAACAAGGATGATGTTTGTCTGAAATCCTTAGTTGCTTGTAAATAGAATTTCAAAGCATGAACCACATCAAGATTGTGTAAAAGCCGTTCCTTCTTAGAAGCTGGATTAGGACACAAGGAAGGAACAATGATCTCCTGGTTAATGTTCTTATTTGAAACAACTTTAGGAAGAAAACCAGGTTTGGTACGCAAAACTACCTTATCTGCATGGAACACCAGATAGGGTGAATTACACTGCAAAGCAAACAATTCTGAAACTCTTCGAGCAGAAGATATAGCTACCAAAAACAAAACTTTCCAAGATATTAACTTAATATCTATGGACTGTAAAGGTTCAAACGGAACCCCTTGAAGAACTGCAAGAACTAAATTTAGACTCCAAGGAGGAGCCACAGGTTTATAGACAGGCTTGATTCTGACGCCTGTGTAAACGCTTGAACATCTGGTACTTCTGCCAGACGCTTGTGTAAAAGGATAGACAGAGCGGATATCTGCCCCTTTAAGGAACTAGCTGATAAACCTTTCTCCAATCCTTCTTGGAGAAAAGACAATATTCTTGGAATCCTAATTTTACTCCACGAGTAACCCTTGGATTCACACCAACAAAGATATTTCCTCCATATCTTATGGTAAATTTTCCTGGTGACAGGTTTTCTAGCTTGAATCAGAGTATCTATGACTGATTCAGAGAACCCACGCTTGGATAGAATTAAGCGTTCAATCTCCAAGCAGTCAGCTGCAGAGAAACTAGATTTGGATGCTTGAATGGACCCTGTATCAGAAGATCCTGCCTCATTGGCAGTGTCCATGGTGGAACAGATGACATGTCCACTAGGTCTGCATACCAAGTCCTGCGTGGCCACGAGGCGCTATCAGAATTACTGAGGCCTTCTCCTTTTTGATTCTGGCTACCAGCCGAGGGAGAAGGGGAAACAGTGGAAAGACATAGGCCAGATTGAAGGACCAAGGCACTACTAGAGCATCTATCAATGCCGCCTTGGGATCCCTGGACCTGGATCCGTAAAGAGGAAGTTTGGTGTTCTGACGGGACGCCATCAGATCCAACTCTGGAATGCCCCAAAGCTGAGTCAGCTGAGCAAATACCTCCGGGTGGAGTTCCCACTCCCCCAGGTGGAAAGCTTGACGACTTAGGAAATCCGCTTCCCAGTTGTCTACTCCTGGGATGTGAATTGCAGATAGGTGGCAAAAGTGATCCTCCGCCAACCTGATTATCGTGGTTACTTCCTTCATCACTAAGGAACTCTTTGTCCGTCCCTGATGATTGATGTATGCTACAGTCGTGATGTTGTCCGACTGAAATCTGATGAACTTGGCCGCCGCTAGCTGAGGCCATGCCTGGAGCGTATTGAATATCGCTCTCAATTCCAAAATGTTTAATCGGGAGAAGAGACTCTTCCCGAGACCATAGGCCCTGAGCTTTCAGGGAGCCCCAGACCGCGCCCCAGCCTAACAGACTGGCGTCGGTCGTTACAATGATCCACTCCGGTCTGCGGAAGCACATTCCCTGAGACAGGTGATCCTGAGACAACCACCAGAGAACAGAATCTCTGGTTTTCTGATCCAGTTGGATTTGAGGAGACAAATCTGCATAATCCCCATTCCACTGTTTGAGCATTCACAATTGCAGTGGTCTGAGATGAATTCGAGCAAAAGGGACTACGTCCATTGCTGCTACCATTAATCCGATTACCTCCATGCACTGAGCTACAGATGGCCGAGGAATGGAATGAAGAGCTCGGCAAGTGCTTAGAAGCTTTAACCTTCTGACCTCTGTCAGAAATATTTTCATTTCTGCCGAATCTATTAATGTTCCCAGGAAGGGAACCCTTGTGAGTGGGGACAGAGAACTTTTTTCGGTGTTCACCTTCCACCCATGAGACCTTAGAAAGGCCAGAACAATATCCGTATGAGCCTTGGCTCTGGGAAAAGACGACGCCTGTATTAAGATGTCGTCCAGATAGGGTGCTACTGCAATGCCCCGCGGTCTTAGTACCGCTAGAAGGGACCCTAGCACCTTTGTGAAAACTCTGGGAGCGGTGGCCAACCCGAAGGGAAGGGCCACGAACTGGTAATGCTTGTCCAGAAAAGCGAACCTTATGAACTGATGGTGATCTTTGTGGATAGGAATATGAAGGTACGCATCCTTTAAATCCATGGTAGTCATATATTGACCTTCCTGGATCATCGGTAAGATTGTCCGAATGGCCTCCATCTTGAAGGATGGGACTCTGAGGAATTTGTTTAGAATTTTTAGATCCAGGATTGGTCTGAAAGTTCCTTCCTTTTTGGGAACCACAAACAGATTTGAGTAAAAACCCAGTCCTTGTTCTGTAATTGGGACTGGATATATCACTCCCATCTTGAGTAGATCTTCTACACAGCGTAAGAACGCCTCTTTCTTTGTCTGGTCTGAAGACAGACGAGAAATGTGGAACCTTGGAGGAGAGTCCTTGAATTCTAGAAGATATCCCTGAGCAACTATCTCTAATGCCCAGGGATCGGGAACATCTCTTGCCCAGGCCTGAGCAAAGAGAGAGAGTCTGCCCCCTACCAGATCCGGTCCCGGATCGGGGGCTACCCCTTCATGCTGTCTTAGTAGCAGCTGCAGGCTTCTTGGCCTGTTTACCCTTGTTCCAGCCCTGCAAAGGCTTCCAAGTCTCCTTGGGCTGTGGAGAGTTACCCTCTTGTTTTGCGGTCGCAGAGGTTGAGGCAGGACCGCTCCTGAAGTTGCGAAAGGAACGAAAATTAGCCTTGTTTTTAGCCTTAAAAGGCCTATCTTGCGGGAGGGCATGGCCCTTTCCCCCAGTGATATCCAAAATAATCTCTTTCAACTCAGGCCCGAAAAG
>NC_069499.1:744952822-745004081 GCF_027579735.1 Bombina bombina
GAGAGACATAGAAAAGTGCAGGAGGGTACAGCAATTTGAGTATGGAAGTACCCCTCTGTCAACTGCACCTTATATTACAGATTGTAACGATGTCGTCAAACCCATCTGTGTCATAGGAAAAGTGCAGGGGGGTACAGCAATTTGAATGTAGAAGTACCCCTCTGTCAACTGCACCTTGTATTACAGATTGTAACAATGTCGTCAAAACCATCTGTGTCAGGGTTCCATAGTTTGGTTGTCATGTAGGCTTACCTCTTCTTGTTCTGCCACCCCAATATGCTTACGTGCTTTATATATCTCTTGTTATCCGCTGGAACTATAAGGCATGTGTCATAGCCGCATATGAACTGCAAATCAGCCGTGAGAATGTACAAGTTTGTGTACCTAAACTGATAAACTTTACCATCAATTCAAAGAACATTTTGGGGATACTACAACGGAAACGGAGATCAGAAGGTTCAACCGAAAAAGCAGATGCAAACCAAAAACTAGTGGCTCTAGCATCAAAACGTACACAAGGCTCATCTCTAATGACTCTGATAAAGCCAGCGTGGAAGCTAACAGACCTAACCTTACCAAGTCTGAAAAACAGGCACTAAAAGCATTAGCCACTGATTCTGATATAGTGATATGGCCCGCTGACAAAAGGTGGGGCCATTGTGATTATGGATTATGAACAGTATCGGGACGAAATCCTGCGACAACTGAGTGACAATTTGACTTATAAAAAACTGACATGGGACCCCACCAGGGATTTCAAAAAAGAAATTGATGAGGCACTGGATGAGGCATTTCTTAATAAATGGATAGATCAAGATGAACACCAATTCCTTACTACAACTCATCCCATCCATCCCATCCTATATACATTGCCTAAAATACACAAAGATCAATTGAACCCACCTGAGAGGCCAACTGTATCAGCCAGGGGCTCACTGCTGCAACCATTGGCCCAATACGATGATGCCCTCCTGCAACCGTTGGTTAAAGGGATGAGATCCTATATTAGGGACTCTGGTGACTTGATAACTATACTGAAATCTGTGGAGGAGATCAGTGATAACGATCTACTGGTAACAATGGATGTCAGAAGTCTTTACACTGTCATCCCACACTCTGGAGGCCTGGGTGCAATAGAATCAGCATTGGCCCATTACCCTTATATATGTCCACCCATTACCTTCATTCTGAACATTCTGGAGAAATGTTTATAACGAAACTACTTTCACTTTGAGAAGACCTTTTTTCAACAGCTCATGGGGACGGCCATGGGGTCTAATATGGCCCCATCATACGCTAACCTTTTCATGGATCACTATGAGAAAAACCATCATGGATGTATACAACCAGGAATACGTTAGATGCTACAAAAGATATATTGATGACGTCTTCTTCATATGGCAAGGACCTGAGGATTCATTAAGAGATTGGGTAGAACAACTCAACGAGTATGAAACACAGATCAAATTTGAACTTAAACATAATCAGGGACATATTGACTTCCTCGACCTAAGGATCTATAAGAAATAGGGGAAACTTTATAGAACCCTCTACACCAAGCCAACGGACAGAAATTCCCTACTTGAGACTTCAAGTAATCACCCACCACATACCCACAGGGCAATTATAAAATCACAGATAAGGGTTATGAGGAATAATGCCGAAACTGTGAATCAGGGACTACAGTTGGATATTATAGCCAACAAATTTCTACAACGAGGCTACAGCAATAATCTTATTCATGAGGTTAGACGTGAGGTTACATCGCAAACTGAAGAGCAGATAACTCAACCCAAGGATAGAGGCAAGATCAGGATGTTTTTTTCTGCTACATACAATAAAGGAAATAAGACACTGGCTGATAACATCAGAAACAGATGGGAGATCCTGTTTGGGCTACAAACGTGGAGGAAGCCTGAGAGATAGACTGATGGTCACTGACCCACAACACTGCTATCTGAAACAACAATGGCTCAAGACCAGAAAGACAGGCTGCTTTAGGTGCACAGGTTGTACCACCTGTAACGGCATGATTCCTTGTAAAACCTTTCGACATCCTCACACAACTCAGAAATACACCATAAAACATTTTATCACATGCACCATGAGTCATGTGGACTATCTACTCAGCTGCTGCTGTGGACAATTTTATGTCGGAAAGACTAGTGACAACACACGGTTGCGGATGGCAAATCATAGATCTACAATACGTAGTGCTCTTGACAAAGGTGTCTCCGACCAACCGGTAGCTAGACATTTCCTACATGCAAAGCACAAGGTAACTGACCTACGCTTTATCCTGACTGACCATGTCCCTCCCCTTAAACGGGGAGGGGACCGTGATAAAACACTTCTCCAACTTGAATCCCGTTGGATATATCGACTGGGTACCCTACATCCACAAGGTCTTAATATGTCGAACGATTGGCACTGCTTCCTTTAAACACGGGATGACAGGTGAGTCACCATTTCAGACTCTATAGCTATATTATGTTTCTGTGATCTTAAACTGATAGGGGTGACATGCCATGGTGAGACTCACATTAGTTTTGAGACATTATAAAATATTATGGTCGTATAACTGATTCTTGGCTCAGCCCAGAGTGATTTGGTCCATAATAATAACTGAAACAATAACTGACATGATATTTGTGACGGTGGAGTAGGGTACCGAACGTAATGGATTTCGGTAAACTGTTTAACTAATGACCCTTGTACAGCATATTCTGCGCTCAGCGTATATGACTTGGAGGGTCCATATTGACAATAATACCTATCTGCTTTGTTGTTTTTGTCCAATATGAAACTGTAACACCAGACCTTGATTGCTATTTGTTAACAGTGGACCTATGATAGAATGAGATCTTTGAGGTCTGACTGTAAGAGTCTCTTAGACTCCGACACAAGGTCTGGTTATTTACAATGATTGTCACTTGTTAATGGTTTGACCGATGATCATATTGTTGAGGTCAAATCTTATCCCCTGTTCCCTGGGATGACACATGGAATATGAATACTGAAATATGTTTGACAGATATATATAGCTGACTGTGAGGTATACCACGTTTTGGTTTTTGTTAGGTAATCTTTTTGGCTGCACCATTTATGTATAATTGCATGTATATGTACAGACTGTGATAACAACTACTATATGTTAGTCTCCATTAGGCAACCTAGTTTATATAGTCCCCAATTTCTAAATAATCAGCCTTATTGATAGAAAATGGCCTAAGGAAACTTGTTAGAATTCACATAGTGTCTTAGTCATCTGTTTCATGGGTTCAGACTACAATGAGCCACCCTATCACCATACTGGGATATACCCAATTAATGATACATGATTTGTGTCTTATATAATTTAATAGGACTAGACCCAGTCTTCATTTCTTATCTTAGGCATACCCTTATCCACCTCTCTTCTATTTATTTTTGACACATGTATTACTATACACAAACAATTATGGGATGTTATGTATATCAATCTTACAACTACAATGCGTCTCTGATGCACTGATTAATCTTAGCTGATATACGTTTATTCTGGGGTAAGCTATGATTACAAAAACTCAGCCGTACTCATGACATCACTAAAGGCTCTGAGCATTATATGCAAATTAGCCATGCAAGTATGTCTTGAGTCACGCAGAAGTCGGGTCTGTAACATCAGCGCCTGTTTCTGATCAAGACACGACAGGAGGTTGCTTAGCAGCATACTGATACACAATACGGTAAGAAGACACCTAATACAGATATGTGCCCTCACACACAGACAGTGTGCCCTCACACACAGACAGATGATTTGTTTAATGGCAGATACTGAACCCTATCACACACAGGGCCATTTATTTGGAATTGTTTAAAGGGACACTCAAGTCAAAATTAAACTTTCATTATTCAGATAAAACAGCCATTTTAAACAACTTTCCGATTTACTTCCATTAACAAAATGTACACAGTCTTTTTATATTTAAACTTTTTGAGTCACCAGCTCCTACTGAGCATGTGCAAGAATAAGTGTGTATGCATTTGTGAATGACTGATTGCTGTCACATGGTATGTGTATGCATTTGTGATTGGCTGATGGCTGTCACATGGTACAGGGGGAGTGGAAAGAGACATAACTTAAAATTGTCAGAAAAAAAAATCTACTACTCATTTGAAGTTCAGACTAAGTGCTATTGCATTGCCTTGTTATCTTGCATTTGTTGATTATGCAAATCTAGAGTGTTGACTGGTCCTTTAACCCCTTAACGACCAAGGACGTACGCCACACGTCCTCTAAAAAAATACACTTAATGACCGAGGACGTGTGGCGTACGTCCTTGGTTTGGAAAGCAGCTGGAAGCGATCCTGCTCGCTTCCAGCTGCTTTCCGGTTATTGCAGTGATGCCTCAACATCGAGGCATCCTGCAATAACCCCCCTTGGCCATCCGATGCAGAGAGAGCCACTCTGTGGCCCTCTCTGTACCGGACATCGATGGCCGGTTTCGTTGGTGGGTGGGAGCCAGTCTGGGAGGCGGGTGGGCGGCCATCGATGGGCCGTATGATGTGGCGGGGGGCGGGATCGTGGGCGGGAACGCCGGGTGCGCACGAGGGAGCGCGCGCGCGCGCGGGGGGGGGGGTAGGAAGCGGGTGGGAACCGCTACACTACAGAACATGTATGGGGGAAAAGTGGCAGTGATTGCCAAAAATATATATATATATATCGATCTAAGAGATCTGGGAGGGGTGGTGGGTTGGTCTTTTGGGGGGGGGCAAGCTACACTACAGAAAACTATTTTAAAAAAATAATAAAACAAGGTTTTACTATAAACTGGGTACTGGCAGACAGCTGCCAGTACCAAAGATGGCTACTAATAAGTTAGAGGGGGATGGGTAAAGAGCTGTTTGGGGGGTATCAGGGAGGTTGGGGGCTAAGGGGGGATCCTCCAGAGCAGCATATGTAAATATGAATTTTTTTTAATTTATGTTTTATCAAGGATAGCTTTTTTTTTTAGTACTGGCAGACTTTCTGCCAGTACTTAACATGGCGGGGACAATTGTGGGGTGGGGGAGGGAAGAGAGCTGTTTGGGAGGGATCAGGGGGTGTAATGTGTCAGGTGGGAGGCTGATCTCTACACTAAAGCTAAAATTAACCCTGCAAGCTCCCTACATGCTACCTAATTAACCCCTTCACTGCTAGCCATAATACACGTGTGATGCGCAGCGGCATTTAGCGGCCTTCTAATTACCAAAAAGCAACGCCAAAGCCATATATGTCTGCTATTTCTCAACAAAGGGGATCCCAGAGAAGCATTTACAACCATTTGTGCCATAATTGCACAAGCTGTTTGTAAATGATTTCAGTGAGAAACCTAAAATTGTGAAAAATTTTACTTTTTTTTTTATTTAATCGCATTTGGCGTTGAAATGGTGGCATGAAATATACCAAAATGGGCCTAGATCAATACTTAGGGTTGTCTACTACACTACAATAAAGCTAAAATTAACCCTACAAGCTCCCTACATGCTCCCTAATTAACCCCTTCATTGCTGGGCATAATACACGTGTGGTGCGCAGTGGCATTTAGCGGCCTTCTAATTACCAAAAAGCAACACCAAATCCATATATGTCTGCTATTTATGAAAAAAGGGGATTGCAGAGAAGCATTTACAACCATTTGTGCCATAATTGCACGAGCTGTTTGTAAATAAATTCAGTGAGAAACCTAAAGTTTGTAACAAAATGTGTGAAAAAGTGAACAATTTTTTTTATTTGATCGCATTTGGCGGTGAAATGGTGGCATGAAATATACCAAAATGGGCCTAGATCAATACTTTGGGATGTCTTCTAAAAAAAAATATATACATGTCAAGGGATATTCAGGGATTCCTGGAAGATATCAGTGTTCCAATGTAACTAGCGCTAAGTTTGAAAAAAAGTGGTTTGGAAATAGCAAAGTGCTTCTTGTATTTATTGCCCTATAACTTGCAAAAAAAAAGCAAAGAACATGTAAACATTGGGTATTTCTAAACTCAGGACAAAATTTGGAAACTATTTAGCATGAGTGTTTTTTGGTGGTTGCAGATGTGTAACAGATTTTGGGGGTCAAAGTTAGAAAAAGTGTGTTTTTTTCCATTTTTTCCTCATATTTTATATTTTTTTTATAGTAAATTATAAGATATGATGAAAATAATGGTATCTTTAGAAAGTCCATTTAATGGCGAGAAAAACGGTATATAATATGTGTGGGTACAGTAAATGAGTAAGAGGAAAATTACAGCTAAACACAAACACTGCAGAAATGTAAAAATAGCCTTGGTCCCAAACGGACAGAAAATGGAAAAGTGCTCTGGTCACTAAGGGGTTAAAAGTTTCTGACCATGAATGATGTGAATAATATGCGCTTTATTTACGGTCCAAGTAATACATGAGAAAACTATTCTTTGATAAATACACAATGATCCTCAGCATTATAAGACTTATAGACATACATCCACCTAATGCTTTTTATTATTAACCTATTAACACAATTATGTCAACTGTGAAAATAACTATGGAACAACAATGATTTCTCAAATAAGTTACCTCTGATTGATATACTATTGAGTGATATATGCACTGTTTAATACACTAGTATTCTTATTTATTGCTTTTTATTCATTATTTTTATCACATAATGGTGATGAATAGGCATTTTGTATGTATAGCTAAATGCTTCATTGTTTATTTATATATGTGTGTTTATGTTTGTAACCTGGCAACTGAGTTGCCATGGAAACACAGTTTTTGGCGCAATTTTCTCTAATTGTATGATGGGTGGGGCTTAGCACATTTAAGTTGCACCTTGTTCACCTGCACTGATGTCTGGTCTGAGGAAGGGGTCTGTAAACCCCGAAACGTTACCACAATAAAATATTAAATACCTTTATCTAAATCCAGTGAGTCTTGATTGAAGAAGTCCTTGATTGAAGAAGATTGTTTTAATATATATATATATATATATATATATTTATTTATTTATTTATTATCTGGCACGTGACGTTTCAGGGACAGAGTATCCCCTTCCTCAGAAACAGTGTATACAAAGTGCAAACAATATATAACAAACATTACACAAACCCCACCCCCCAATTAGGACAAAAAAAACGCCAAAAAAGGTAGTCATGTTAACCACCCAATCACATAGTAAACAAATATAGTGTGTAGTTAGTTAATTACAGCAAAACTAATGCACAAATCTGTTTGAGCATGTGACACGTATCATGTAACTAGAACAATATGGTCTGCATGAGAGAATAGGCACAACATAGAGGAACAGGCAAACAATGAAATGCACATTAGCATGCGTACCTTACTTTGACCGCAACTTAATCACTAAGACAATGCGAGAAAACCTGTTATACATAAATGGGGCTCTGTAAAGCCGTTGTTACTTACAGAACCGTTACAGCCTGATCAGAAAACATAATCCAAGAACTTCATGAAAAGGCACATGCCTACTAGGCCCAATCAGCAGCCAGCATCAACGCACCGTTCACTGCCAAAGTGCTCATAATAGTAGTAAAAGGAAGACCCAATCGATAACGCAGATCCAATGGGCGGTGCATGGTCACAGCCAACCCACGACTCTGCTTTTTGAGTTTAGGGTCCACTATATCCTCTTGTCATAGGCTCCATTTTAGATTATACATAATAGGTCAGCATTAAACATGTACTAGATTTGGTATATTATTTATTTCCAATAAACGATTATCCCCTTGCAGTATTTCGGATCGAAATTCACTGTTACATACGACAAGTAATCATCCAACATCCCTACTGAAAGCAATCCCTAAAGCTCAGATGATTAGGGTAGCCAGAAATAACAGTGAACCATCGCTGAGACAGTCTCAACTGTCTGACATGGCTTGTAAATTTACCCAGCGAGGCTATAATCCAAGGCTCATTGACCAAAGTAAAAAAATGGTTGAAGGATCCGAACTCACAGCTACTGATCAAGTTAGGGATAATATACCACGCCTAACGTTCACTACTACATATAGTACTGCCACCAGTAATTTGGGCAAGAGTGTTAACCAGCATTGGAATATCATCAAAAGTGATCCATCTCTACCATTTAATCAATGGCAACACCCTAGAGTGGGTTACAAAAGGAATAAACATTTAAAGGACAATCTAATGATTACTGACCCATCCCATTGCTATAAGAAAACTAATCTTTGGCATATAGTCCTGCCACCAGTAATTTGGGCAAGAGTCTTAACCAGCATTGGAAAATCATCAAAAGTGATCCATCTCTACCATTTAATCATTGGCAACACCCTAGAGTGGAGTTTAGGGTCCACTATATCCTCTTGTCATAGGCTCCATTTTAGATTATACATAATAGGTCAGGATCAATTATGTACTAGATTTGGTACATCATTTATTTCCAATAAACGATTATCCCCTTGCAGTATATTTTAGTTTTAGGATAACTCCCTTAACAATTGTCAATTGTTTCCTCTTGTCATAGGCTCTTATCCGTACTATACACAGATGACGTTTTTACACACACAGTACTTTGCATTGGATCTAGTAATATGTTTTTTAATGCATATTACACATGGGGATATATATCCTTAGGGTTAGCCAATGTTTTAGCCATTGCATTATGTGCTCAATTGATTAATGCCATTAACATGTTTTTTGCAGCGCAGTGGCCTTGGATTGCTGTGACCACGCACCGCCCATTGGATCTGCGTTATCGATTGGGTCTTCCTTTTACTACTATTATGAGCACTTTGGCAGTGAACGATGCTTTGCCATGGCAACGCTGATGATGGCTGCTGATTGGGCCTAGTAGGCATGTGCCCTTTCAGGAAGTACTTGGATTATGTTTTCTGATCAGGCTGTAACGGTTCCGTAAGTAACAACGGCTTTACAGAGTCCCATTTATGTATAACAGGTTTTCTCGCATTGTATGTATAGTAGATGACATTTTCTGTATAGTGATTAAGTTGCGGTCAAAGTAAGATACGCATGTTAACATGCTAATGTGCATTTCATTGTTTGCCTGTTCTTCTATGTTGTGCCTATTTTCTCATACAGACCATATTGTTCTAGTTACATGATACATGTCGCATATATCTTATTCACATGTACTTATTAAGCTCAGACAGATTTGTGCATTAGTTTTGCTGTAATTAACAACACACTATATTTGTTTACTATGTGATTGGCTGGTTACTATGACTACCTTTTGGCGTTTTTTTGGTCCTAATCTAATTGGGGGGTGGGGCTTGTGTAATGTTTGTTATATATTGTATACACTGTGTCTGAGGAAGGGGATACTCTGTCCCCGAAACGTCACTACTTTCACAGCAAAAGATTGTTTTTGGAAAGACCAGAGAGTGCCAGTTGTGTTCAGCTATATTTAATTACACTAGCACTCTGGCAGTTGATATACTGAGTGAGAGTGCTCTCCCTTGTTACTATATATATATATATATATATATATATATATATATATATATATATATATATATATATATATACATATATACATATACACACACACATACATACACACACATACAGTATATATATATATATTTATTATGAAGGTAAATCATTCAAATATTGTCAAAGCGTAGCTCCAAGCCAACCTCCCAATATTTCCTGCTGCACCAATACAAATTCCCTTCTATTTTTATTCCATTGTGTGCCAGACTCAGTATGTATGTTTCATTGTGTGTCATTATGTGTGAGTGTGTCAAGGTGCTAATGTATCTGTGTTTGTTAAGTCTGAATGTGTCTGTGCCAATGTATCTGAGTGCATAAAAGAAGTGTATGAAAGTTATTAAACTAGGACTAGTATTTTAGGATAGATATATATATTTTTATTTATTTTTTTAAGTTGACATCTACTTATGTGCAACCCATATTAAATAAGGTGATTTGGGACTATGCTTTGCATGATATAGTGCCGAGCTTGTTATTTACACCTAACCCTAGATTTATAGGAGTTATTCAAATTGATTTGCACAATTATTAGCGGATTATATGCACTGTATGAGTGTAAAGCTTTTTCATATTATTGATATATAGTCCTTAGCATGTGACTTTTTACAATCAAAAAAACATAATTTATGCTTACCTGATAAATTTATTTCTCTTGTGGTGTATCCAGTCCACGGATCATCCATTACTTGTGGGATATTCTCCTTCCCAACAGGAAGTTGCAAGAGGATCACCCACAGCAGAGCTGCTATATAGCTCCTCCCCTAACTGCCATATCCAGTCATTCGACCGAAACTAGCCGAGAAAGGAGAAACCATAGGGTGCAGTGGTGACTGTAGTTTAAAATTTAGACCTGCCTTTAAAGGACAGGGCGGGCCGTGGACTGGATACACCACAAGAGAAATAAATTTATCAGGTAAGCATAAATTATGTTTTCTCTTGTTAGGTGTATCCAGTCCACGGATCATCCATTACTTGTGGGATACCAATACCAAAGCTAAAGTACACGGATGAAGGGAGGGACAAGGCAGGTACTTAAACTGAAGGGACAACTGCCTGTAGAACCATTCTCCCAAAAATAGCCTCCGAAGAAGCAAAAGTATCAAATTTGTAAAATTTTGAAAAGGTATGACACGAAGACCAAGTCGCCGCTTTGCAAATCTGTTCAACAGAAGCCTCATTTTTAAAGGCCCAGGTGGAAGCCACAGCTCTAGTACAATGAGGGGGGCTGCTGTCCAGCAGTCTCATAGGCTAAGCGTATTATGCTCCGAAGCCAAAAAGAAAGAGAGGTTGCCGAAGCCTTTTGACCTCTCCTCTGTCCAGAGTAAACAACAAACAGGGAAGATGTTTGACGAAAATCTTTAGTCGCTTGTAAATAAAAATTTAAAGCACGGACTACGTTCAAATAATGTAAAAGACGTTCCTTCTTTGAAGAAGGATTAGGACACAATGATGGAACAACAATCTCTTGATTGATATTCTTGTTGGAAACTACCTTAGGTAAAAACCCAGGTTTTGTACGCAGAACTACTTTACCTGTATGGAAAATCAGATAAGGAGAATCACATTGTAAAGCTGATAACTCAGAGACTCTACGAGCCGAGGAAATAGCCATCAAAAACAGAACTTTCCAAGATAAAAGTTTGATATCAATGGAATGAAGGGGTTCAAACGGAACTCCTTGAAGAACCTTAAGAACCAAGTTTAAGCTCCATGGAGGAGCAACAGGTTTAAACACAGGCTTAATTCTAACCAAAGCCTGACAAAATGCCTGGACGTCTGGAACCTCTGCCAGACGCTTGTGCAAAAGGATAGACAGAGCAGAAATCTGTCCCTTTAAAGAACTAGCTGATAATCCTTTGTCCAAACCCTCTTGGAGAAAGGACAATATCCTAGGAATCCTAACCTTACTCCATGAGTAATTCTTGGATTCACACCAATGAAGATATTTGCGCCATATCTTATGGTAGATTTTCCTGGTTACAGGCTTTCGTGCCTGTATTAAGGTATCAATGACTGACTCGGAGAAGCCACGCCTTGATAAAATCAAGCGTTCAATCTCCAGGCAGTCAGTCTCAGAAAAATTAGATTTGGATGATTGAAAGGACCTTGTAGTAGAAGGTCTTGTCTCAGAGGCAGAGGCCAAGGTGGAAAGGATGACATGTCCACCAGGTCTGCATACCAGGTCCTGCGTGGCCACGCAGGCGCGATCAAGATCACCGATGCTCTCTCCTGTTTGATTTTGGCAATCAGTCGAGGGAGCAGAGGAAACGGTGGAAACACATAAGCCAGGTTGAAGAACCACGGTGCTGCTAGAGCATCTATCAGCGTCGCTTCTGGGTCCCTGGACCTGGATCCGTAACAAGGAAGCTTGGCTTTCTGGCGAGACGCCATGAGATCCAATTCTGGTGTGCCCCAACGATGAACCAATTGAGCA
The DNA here is from genome assembly GCF_027579735.1 of Bombina bombina. Lineage (NCBI taxonomy): Eukaryota > Metazoa > Chordata > Amphibia > Anura > Bombinatoridae > Bombina > Bombina bombina. Next base: position 744,964,744 of record NC_069499.1, read on the forward strand.
AACACCTCCGGATGGAGTTCCCACTCCCCCGGATGAAAAGTCTGACGACTTAGAAAGTCCGCCTCCCAGTTCTCTACACCTGGGATATGGATCGCTGATAGATGGCAAGAGTGAATCTCTGCCCAGCGAATTATCTTGGAGACTTCTAACATCGCTAGGGAGCTCCTGGTCCCCCCTTGATGGTTGATGTAAGCCACAGTCGTGATGTTGTCCGACTGAAATCTGATGAACCTCAGGGTTGCTAACTGAGGCCAAGCTAGAAGAGCATTGAATATTGCTCTTAACTCCAGAATATTTATTGGGAGGAGTTTCTCCTCCTGAGTCCACGATCCCTGAGCCTTCAGGGAATTCCAGACTGCACCCCAACCTAGAAGGCTGGCATCTGTTGTTACAATTGTCCAATCTGGCCTGCGAAAGGTCATACCTTTGGACAGATGGACCCGAGATAGCCACCAGAGAAGAGAATCTCTGGTCTCTTGATCCAGATTTAGCAGAGGGGACAAATCTGTGTAATCCCCATTCCACTGACTGAGCATGCATAATTGCAGCGGTCTGAGATGTAGGCGCGCAAATGGCACTATGTCCATCGTCGCTACCATTAAGCCGATCACTTCCATGCACTGAGCCACCGAAGGGCGCGGAATGTAGTGAAGAAACACGGCAGGAATTTAGAAGCTTTGATAACCTGGACTCCGTCAGGTAAATTTTCATTTCTACAGAATCTATCAGAGTTCCTAGGAAGGAAACCCTTGTGAGGGGTGATAGAGAACTCTTTCCCTCATTCACTTTCCACCCATGCGACCTCAGAAATGCCAACACTATGTCGTCTAGATAAGGGGCCACTGCTATGCCCCGTGGTCTTAGGACCGCCAGAAGAGACCCCAGAACCTTTGTAAAAAATTTTGGGGCTGTAGCTAACCCGAAGGGAAGAGCCACAAACTGGTAATGCCCGTCTAGAAAGGCAAACCTTAGGAACCGATGATGATCTTTGTGAATCGGTATGTGAAGGTAAGCATCCTTCAAATCCACTGTGGTCATGTACTGACCCTCCTGGATCATGGGTAGGATTGTCCGAATAGTTTCCATTTTGAACGATGGAACTCTGAGGAATTTGTTTAAGATCTTTAGATCCAAAATTGGTCTGAAGTTTCCCTCTTTTTTGGGAACCACAAACAGATTTGAATAAAATCCCTGTCCTTGTTCCATCTGTGGAACTGGATGGATCACTCCCATTATTAGGAGGTCTTGCACACAGCGTAAGAATGCCTCTTTCTTTATCTGGTTTACAGATAATCTCGAAAGGTGAAATCTCCCTTGTGGGGGGGAAGCTTTGAAGTCCAGAAGATATCCCTGAGATATGATCTCCAACACCCAGGGATCCTGAACATCTCTTGCACACGCCTGGGTGAAGAGAGAAAGTCTGCCCCCTACTAGATCCGTTGCCGGATAGGGGGCCGTTCCTTCATGCTGTCTTAGAGGCAGCAGCAGGCTTTCTGGCCTGCTTGCCTTTGCTCCAGGCCTGGTTAGATTTCCAGGCCGGCTTAGATTGAGCAAAAGTTCCCTCTTGTTTTGTAGCAGAGGAAGTTGATGCTGCACCTGCCTTGAAGTTTCGAAAGGCACGAAAATTAGACTGTTTGGCCCTTGATTTGGCCCTGTCCTGAGGAAGGGTATGACCCTTACCTCCAGTAATGTCAGCAATAATGTCCTTCAAACCAGGCCCGAATAGGGTTTGCCCCTTGAAGGGAATGTTAAGTAATTTAGACTTTGAAGTCACGTCAGCTGACCAAGATTTAAGCCATAGCGCCCTACGCGCATGGATGGCGAATCCAGAATTCTTAGCCGTTAGTTTAGTCAAATGAACAATGGCATCAGAAACAAAAGAATTAGCTAGCTTAAGTGTTCTAAGCTTGTCAAGTATTTCAGTCAATGGAGAAGCTGTCTGAAAGGCCTCTTCCAGAGACTCAAACCTGAACACCGCAGCAGCAGTGACAGGAGCAATGCATGCAAGGGGCTGCAGGATAAAACCTTGTTGAATAAACATTTTCTTAAGGTAACCTTCTAATTTTTTATCCATTGGATCTGAAAAAGCACAACTGTCCTCGACAGGGATAGTGGTACGCTTTGCTAAAGTAGAAACTGCTCCCTCCACCTTAGGGACCGTCTGCCATAAGTCCCGTGTGGTGGCGTCTATTGGAAACATTTTTCTAAAAATAGGAGGGGGGGAAAACGGCACACCGGGTCTGTCCCACTCCTTAGTAATAATTTCTGTAAACCTTTTAGGTATTGGAAAAACGTCAGTACACACCGGCACCGCGTAGTATTTATCCAGTCTACACAATTTCTCTGGCACTGCAATTGTGTCACAGTCATTCAGAGCAGCTAAAACCTCTCCAAGCAACACCCGGAGGTTCTCAAGCTTAAATTTAAAAGTAGACATATCTGAATCAGGTTTCCCCGAGTCAGAGACGTCACCCACAGACTGAAGCTCTTCCTCAGCTTCTGCATATTGTGACGCAGTATCAGACATGGGCCTTAAAACATCTGCGCGCTCTCTATTACGTCTAACCCCAGAGCTATTGCGCTTTCCTCTGAATTCAGGCAGTCTGGCTAATACCGCTGACAGGGTATTATCCATGATTGCCGCCATGTCCTGCAAAGTAATCGCTATGGGCATCTTTGATGTACTTGGTGCCATTTTAGCGTGAGCCCCTTGAGCAGGAGTCAAAGGGTCCGACACGTGGGGAGAGTTAGTCGGCATAACTTCCCCCTCGTCAGAATCCTCTGGTGATAATTCTTTTAAAGATAACAGCTGATCTTTATTGTTTAAAGTGAAATCAATACATTTAGTACACATTCTCCTATGGGGTTCCACCATGGCTTTTAAACATAATGAACAAGGAGTTTCCTCTATGTCAGACATGTTTATACAGACTAGCAATGAGACTAGCAAGCTTGGAAAACACTTTAAATCAAGTTAACAAGCAATATAAAAAAACGTTACTGTGCCTTTAAGAGAAACAAATTTTGCCAAAATTTGAAATAACAGTGAAAAAAGGCAGTTAAACTAAAAAAAATTTTACAGTGTATGTAACAAGTTAGCAGAGCATTGCACCCACTTGCAAATGGATGATTAACCCCTTAATACAAAAAACAGATTAACAAAACGAAAAATATGTTTTTTAAACAGTCATAACAACTGCCACAGCTCCTACTTTTGAAGCCTTTTGAGCCCTTCAGAGATGTCCTATAGCATGCAGGGGACAGCTGAGGGAAGCTGAATGTCACAGTTTGTAATTTTAACTGCACCAACTGTAACTTTTATACTATAACAGTGGAAAGCCTCAGGAAACTGTTTCTAGGCAAAAATAAAGCCAGCCATGTGGAAAAAAACTAGGCCCCAATAAGTTTTATCACCAAAGCATATATAAAAACAATTAAACATGCCAGCAAATGTTTTATATTGCACATTAATCAGAGTATATACCTCTGATAGCAAGCCTGATACTAGTCGCTATTAAATCACTGTATTTAGGCTTTAACTTACATTAATCCGGTATCAGCAGCATTTTCTAGCAAATTCCATCCCTAGAAAAACTTAACTGCACATACCTTATTGCAGGATACCCTGCACGCCATTCTCCCTCTGAAGTTACCTCACTCCTCAGACATATGTGAGAATAGCAGTGGATCTTAGTTACTTCTGCTAAGATCATAGAAAAACGCAGGCAGATTCTTCTTCTAAATGCTGCCTGAGATAAAATAGTACACTCCGGTACCATTTAAAAACAATAAACTTTTGATTGAAGAAAAAACTAACTATATTTTACCACTTTCCTCTTACTACCTCCAGCTATGTTGAGAGCTTGCAAGAGAATGACTGGATATGGCAGTTAGGGGAGGAGCTATATAGCAGCTCTGCTGTGGGTGATCCTCTTGCAACTTCCTGTTGGGAAGGAGAATATCCCACAAGTAATGGATGATCCGTGGACTGGATACACCTAACAAGAGAAATTATATTTTTAATAAACTTTGATATGTACAAGATTCAACCTACCTCACTAATATTCTCACTTTTGCAGTAATTCACCTTTGCAGTCCCCACCTCCTGTTTCCCGTCCTCCTACCCATCTAGATTGTAAGTTCCCACAGGAATAGGGCCCTCAATTCCCCCTGTATTTGTCTGTAAAATTTTGTCTTATCGTATTGTTTCTCCATTGTACTGTTATCCTTGTACCCATGGGCAGCGCTGCGGAATCTGTTGGCGCGTTATAAATAAAGAATAATAATAATAAGTAAATATTTGTTATTTTAAGACTGAACTAGATATTTTTTCCTAACCTTATAGCTGGTTATTTACCATTGCATATAGATATTTTTATGATATAATGAAGTCCTGGCTTACTTTGTTGAGACATCCCTTGCCAAGGATGAGAATACTTTGCATTGGTGGAGAGCTAACAAAGATAAATATCCCAACTTGGCAAGATTGGCAAAACTCTACTTATGCATCTCAGACACCTCAACACCAACTGAGTGCCTCGTCTCTGCTGCAGTTAAAATAGCTTGCAAAAAGAGACCCAGCCTCAGCCAGGAACATGTGGACTTTGACATTTTTGCTTTTCAATGCAAAGTTTCTTAAAGAGTGAATAACAAAATGTTATCTCTGCCTCTTTTCCCACAGTTTGTGGTTTTGGTTTGCTTAATCATAAAAATGTGTTCTGCTGCTTAAAAATTGGGCTAACAGTTGTGTTAATGTAAAGTTTTAGTCTGAAGTTTTATACTTGTAACACTTAGTATGCGGATTTTATTTTAAATATAGGAAAAAATATTTTATTTTATTTTTAATCCGATTAGTCAATTCATCAAAAAAATAATTGGCCAATTAATTGATTATTAAAGTTGCAATTTGTGGATATAAATTAATCTTGTTGGATTAGGGGTAAAGTTGTGTGAATTGTTTCCAGTTTGAATGTTGGCACTCTTAGAAACTTATTTAAAGTTTTGAAATCCAATATGGGTCTAAAAGTTCCTTCCTTCTTTGAACACAGCCTTCAAAGGATTCTTGGTATCATTAGACAGAAGGAATTGTCCTTGAGAAGGCCTGGCTTGGAAACCTATCCTGTAACCCTGGGAAATGTTTAAAATCCAGGGATCCTGGACTGAACAAAACCAGGCCTCCTAATAAAGAAAGAAAAAAAAAAGGCTCAATCTGCCACCTAAAAGAACAATTTCGGGATTGGGGGCTGCACCTGTATGCTGATTTACAGTTGGAATCGGGCTTCTTGTTCTGCTTAGATTTGGACCAGGATGACCCTGGTTTACATGAAGGCTTGGAAGAGTCAGATTTTTGGGAAGAAGAGGACTTCTGATACTTAGAGGAATAAAGAGAGTAATTTCGGGGGGCGGAGCAAGCAGCCGACCATAATGGCCGCACTTCATTGAAGCTCTGAGTGCGGACCGGGTGTTACCGCTTCTAAGAGTAGTAAAACGCATCTATAATAAACCTTAAATAGTCTCAGGCTGCATCCAACACCTAAGCAGCTGCTTCTGAGACCCAGTGGCTCATTTCCTTGCCGATTATACAACCGGAGCGGTCTCTCAGGCCTGCGGCCTTCACCGCAACAAGCGTCACGGAAATCCCAGCCCAGGAGCCCACAGCCCTGGACAAAACAAGATCCAAGACAAAAGCCGGGGTTATACACGAGGGACATAAGGGAGAAATCACTGCATCTTACGACACCCGGAGCCATCAATCTCGTCGATCGAATTTGCTGGGACCAGACCATGTTCAGCAACGTCCGGTAAGACACAGGCGCTAAACACATCGCCTTATGCCTAGTCTTACCCCGACCCGTACCACAAGTTAGCAGTTGATAGACAAACTTCTGAATGAATAGCCCCAATACCATTACAACTCGTCAACTCTGCATCTATACATGTTCTTGCAGCCAAATATAAGACAACTATAATGGCGTACTTTTGAAATAACCATTTGTTAAAATCAATTCACCGCTGTGCTGCCCTTTGCCCCAACATGTTGAAAGGCTATCCACAGACAGGGATTATACTTAGCAGATGACTCCTTCAGATCTAAGCTACGTGTGGAAGAAAATATCTGTGTCAAGTTAAAAGATACTTAGGGTGATACCCTTTTCATTCACTTAAAAGACTTATCCCAATCTGAAACGCTGTGGATACTATTATATGTGCATTTCTTAGTGCAGTACTATTGACAAAATTTACTCAGATACCAGCATAGCTTCATTTGTGCTGCCTTTCCCCTGCAAGCAGCCGTAGCACAGTAAAAGATTTTTGGATGCTTACATGACTTGGTATACTGGTAACTGTCTCAGTGGTGCAGCCTGGGCTTGATCTTTATTGACTCTTTAATTTTTTAATTCTGGGCCTCAGATACAAGAACAAAAGTATAACACCTCCAGTACTGGGAGTGCGCATCATTCTGCAAGGGTTGCAAGGCGGGAGATATATAATTCGGGTACATTTGATCCCAATATTGTGACACTGCCTACAGCACACTTCAGACACGTACCCCTGCTCCCTTTCCCGCCATACTGAGTTGTGGCGGGTCATACTCCGTTCTCCCTTTACCGTAATCGCCCTGTGAGGGTAAGCTCCCCGGGGGGTATTGTGTACTGAGATACTACAGGACAGCTGCAGAAGCCTAGCACCACTCCAAGGCACCATGTCGCAAAGAAAGAACACCCGCCAAGACAAACCGCAAAAGTTATCACAAGCTAACCAGACTGCAGTGCACGCTTTTTTCAAACAAACAGATCCTCCACCACAACTAGAGTAATGGAACCTCTGATGACCACCACCGAAGAGGATCAAGACAGTAGCTCATCTACAGCTAATGAAGCTGCAGTTATGACTTCGACCCAAGATGACGACACGCCAATAACTTACAAAGCCATAGTAGCCTTAATTGAACAAGTTAAAACATGTATCAAGGACGAATGTGCTGATTTGAAAAAAGAGATCAATGATCTTGGCCACAGGGTGGACACCCTAGAAGAACATGAGTATGTCGTAGCGCAAAAGCTAGTGAATCTCTCAACCAACCAGACACAGCAAAACCAACATATCACAGAACTAGAAGACAAAATCGACGATTTGGAAAATCGCACCAGAAGGGGAAATCTCCGCTTTAGGGGGATACCAGAATCGGTATTAAATAATGATATTCGTGATTATCTCCAGGCCCTATTCACTGATATACTAGGAGATAATCTCCCTGAGAATGCGGAGATCCCCTTGGACAGAGCCCACAGAGCACTGCGTCCAAAACCTCCTGATGACTCCCCTCCAAGGGACATTGTAGTCCACTTCCAAAGCTATAGACAAAAGGAGGAGATATATAACGCTGCCAGGAAAAGACAAGTTATACACTTCCAAGACCATAAAATCCAAATATATCAGGACTTATCCCTTAGAACACTGCAACCCTTGACATCTCACCTTCGCACACTCCATATCCCTTACAGGTGGGGATTTCCCACTTCGGTAATAGTTATGAAAAATGGGAAAAAGACGGAGTGCTCTTCACCATCTGACATCAACAGATTCTGCAACATCTTAAATATCTCTCCGCCAGATGCTACCAATCTTCACTCTTCCCAAAGGCAGCAAAGTGGACTAAACAGCCCCAAGTCTTAGCGAAGACCAGGTCCAGATACCATTTATAGACAGAACAAAAGAAGAAAAATATCCTCCACCAACATGGACACCATGGACTCAGACTATCAGTTGAGTAATTAAGGTTATCTTAACACCTTTTTTTTTTTCTTCCTTTTTGCTCTCCCTACTTGTCCAATAATGCTGGCCTCAAGCTCAACAGACGGGCTTCCCAGCATTCTTTCCATAGAAACATAGATATTGACGGCAGATAAGAGCCATAGGCCCAGCAAGTCTGCCCCACCTTACCTAACAGTATAAACTTATCTAGTTCGTAGGATAGCCCTATGCTTGTCCCATGCATTTTTAAAGTCCCCCACAGTGTTTGTTGCTACTACCTCTTGAGGAAGTTTATTCCATAAATCAATCACTCTTTCTGTAAATAAGTGCTTCCTCAAATTACTCCTGAATCTACTACCCTTTAGCTTGAGCTCATGACCCCTTGTTCTTGAATTTTCCATTTTATGTAAAATACCCACAGCCTCAGTTTTACTAAACCCTTTAATGTACTTGAAAGTTGCTATCATATCACCTCTTTCCCTTCTCTCCTCTAAGCTATACATATTTAGGTCATTGAGCCTATCCTGGTAAGTTTTATTTTTTAGACCATGTACCATTTTGGTAGCCCTCCTTTGCACAGATTCAAGTTTGTTAATATCCTTCTGAAGATATGGCCTCCAGAACTGCACACAATACTCAAGATGAGGCCTAACTAATGATCTATAAAGTGGCATAAGAACCTTACTATTTCTGCTGCAAATACCTCTACCAATACATCCAAGCATTCTGCTAGCCTTACTCGCTGCCTTACTACATTGTTTACTAAGTTTTAAATCATCTGAAATAATAATTCCCAAGTCCTGTTCCTCGTCTGTAACAGTCAGTAAAGTGTCATTGAGTCTGTAATTAACATTTGGATTTTTCTTCCCTAAATGCATTATTTTACACTTTGCTGTGTTAAACTTTAGATCCCAGTCGTTTGTCCAATCCTCCAATTGTTGTATATCACTTCTCATTTTGTCTACCCCCCCTGGAACATCCACTCTGTTGCAAATTTTTGTATCATCTGCAAAGAGACATACTTTCCCCTGTAGCCCTTTGCTGATATCGCAGATAAATATGTTAAACAAAACAGGCCCCAGAACTGACCCCTGAGGAACACCACTAGTAACAGCCCCCTCTGCTGAATGAACTCCATTTACTAAGACACTTTGTTTTCTGTCCTTAAGCCAGCATTCCACCCAGTTCACAATTTTTGAATCTAGACCAAGGAGATATAGTTTGTGAATAAGTTTATTGTGTGGGACGGTGTCAAATGCTTTGCTGAAATCTAGATATGCTACATCAACTGCTCCTCCCTTGTCTAATACTGTTGTTACATAATCAAAGAAGTCAATTAGATTAGTCTGACATGATCTCCCTGAAGTAAAACCATGCTGATTTTGGTCCTCTAAATTGTTTGTCTTTATGTAAGTCATAATTCTTTCCTTTAAGAGGCTTTCCATTAATTTCCCTACTACTGAAGTTAAACTAACTGGCCTGTAGTTGCCAGATTCTTCTCTACTGCCCTTTTTATGAAGAGGTATTACATTTGCTATTCTCCAATCATCTGGGACAGCTCCTGTTAATAGTGACTGATTAAACAGATCAGTTAATGGGACAGTTAGCACTGAACGAAGTTCTTTTAAAACCCTTGGATGAATATTATCAGGACCCACTGCCTTTGTAACATTTATTTTTGATAATGCTAACAAAACCTCATCCTCTGTAAAAAGATTACTGTTAAGCTTGTTTCTATTTTGCATAGCATCCCTTAATGTAGACATTGTATCTTCACAATCTTTAGTGAAAACAGAACAGAAGTAATCATTGAGACAGTCTGCAATCTGCTTATCTCCTTCTATTATTCTACCATCAACTGATTTCAATTTTACTATTCCTACCTTATTTTTTCTTCTTTCACTGATATATCTAAAGAATGTTTTGTCCCCATGTTTTACTGACTGTGCTATCTTCTCTTCTGCATCAGCTTTAACCTTCCTAATTAACTGCTTAGTCTTTTTTTGTTGGAGTCTCCACATTCCATGAATGTTTCAAGTCATATAATTATGGTTAACCAACTGTTTTTTTCTTCATGTGTTTTTTCTGTTTGGTTTTGTACCTCTCTTCTGAGGTGTTCTCCATATATTATTTAATGTGCTAAGATTATATGTACTAGAGCTCAGTCCATCTACTTCCCCTTTCACTTAACTAAAAGAGACAAGGGACCGATCTGAGCCCTGTAGGGCCTATGTCTCTCGCACAATATGAAGACACTATGTTTTTATTAAGTTATGTTTTTATTAAGCTGAGTTCTGTTATGTTATGCACTGAGTTTTGTTATGTTATGCACTGAGTTTAACGTATTGTTTATGTTATGTCTATTTACAATAACCCCTGCTCATTGGTATTCGTGCCCAGCATTATATAACTTTTCTAAAACAATTTGTCTACATCACACCACAATATTCCCCCTCTAGCTTGAAATAACATCCCAGATAACACATGACAAGGTTATATCCTTTTGCCCATTAACTAACCTTCTCATTTGGAGTTGAGAGACTACTATCCACCAATGGGTAATCAACTGACCTAGGTACAGAGAAGTCTATCCATCAGACCCGTTGCAAATTAAATATATATCTTAATTTATGGTTAGCAGGTCGAAAGCCACAGACACTATTTCACTGTATTTATGTTTGTGGTTCTTTGGACCAATGTAACGATAACAGAGGGTTTGTGTCACAAGACTTAAACCCACACCTCTTCTTCTACTATGCTGCAGGTTTCATAGCTACAGTTATCTGTTTTATAATTTACCCTTTATACAATGTTCATCATTATACGCTCAAAGTAACAAGTTAATTATCCTGAGAATCGGGTAAAATGCTCTCCCCTTACGGTACATGAGTGTTCTTTAATTACCCCCTTAACACTAGAACAAAGGTTTACTCCTAAATTGATTAAAACAGAATTTATGTTTACCTGATAAATTACTTTCTCCAACGGTGTGTCCGGTCCACGGCGTCATCCTTACTTGTGGGATATTCTCTTCCCCAACAGGAAATGGCAAAGAGCCCAGCAAAGCTGGTCACATGATCCCTCCTAGGCTCCGCCTTCCCCAGTCATTCGACCGACGTAAAGGAGGAATATTTGCATAGGAGAAATCATATGATACCGTGGTGACTGTAGTTAGAGAAAATAAATCATCAGACCTGATTAAAAAACCAGGGCGGGCCGTGGACCGGACACACCGTTGGAGAAAGTAATTTATCAGGTAAACTTAAATTCTGTTTTCTCCACCATAGGTGTGTCCGGTCCACGGCGTCATCCTTACTTGTGGGAACCAATACCAAAGCTTTAGGACACGGATGATGGGAGGGAGCAAATCAGGTCACCTAGATGGAAGACACCACGGCTTGCAAAACCTTTCTCCCAAAAATAGCCTCAGAAGAAGCAAAAGTATCAAATTTGTAAAATTTGGTAAAAGTGTGCAGTGAAGACCAAGTCGCTGCCTTACATATCTGATCAACAGAAGCCTCGTTCTTGAAGGCCCATGTGGAAGCCACGGCCCTAGTGGAATGAGCAGTGATTCTTTCAGGAGGCTGCCGTCCGGCAGTCTCATAAGCCAATCTGATGATGCTTTTAAGCCAAAAAGAGAGAGAGGTAGAAGTTGCTTTTTGACCTCTCCTTTTACCAGAATAAACAACAAACAAGGAAGATGTTTGTCTGAAATCCTTTGTAGCCTCTAAATAGAATTTTAGAGCACGAACTACATCCAAATTGTGCAACAAACGTTCCTTCTTTGAAACTGGATTCGGACACAAAGAAGGCACGACTATCTCCTGGTTAATTTTTTTGTTAGAAACAACTTTCGGAAGAAAACCAGGTTTAGTACGCAAAACCACCTTATCTGCATGGAACACCAGATAAGGAGGAGAACACTGCAGAGCAGATAACTCTGAAACTCTTCTAGCAGAAGAAATTGCAACCAAAAACAAAACTTTCCAAGATAATAACTTGATATCAACGGAATGTAGGGGTTCAAACGGAACCCCCTGAAGAACTGAAAGAACTAAATTAAGACTCCAAGGAGGAGTCAAAGGTTTGTAAACAGGCTTGATTCTAACCAGAGCCTGAACAAAAGCTTGAACATCTGGCACAGCCGCCAGCTTTTTGTGAAGTAAAACAGATAAAGCAGAAATCTGTCCCTTCAAAGAACTTGCAGATAATCCTTTCTCCAAACCTTCTTGAAGAAAGGATAGAATCTTAGGAATTTTTATCTTGTTCCATGGGAATCCTTTAGATTCACACCAACAGATATATTTTTTCCATATTTTATGGTAGATTTTTCTAGTTACAGGCTTTCTGGCCTGAATAAGAGTATCAATGACAGAATCTGAGAACCCTCGCTTTGATAAAATCAAGCGTTCAATCTCCAAGCATTTAAACACCAAAAAACTCTAAGCCATCTCCGTGGAGATGTTGCCTGTACAACGGCAAAGAGAATGACTGGGGAAGGCGGAGCCTAGGAGGGATCATGTGACCAGCTTTGCTGGGCTCTTTGCCATTTCCTGTTGGGGAAGAGAATATCCCACAAGTAAGGATGACGCCGTGGACCGGACACACCTATGTTGGAGAAAGATAAAATTTGTTTACCACCGTAGAGACACCTTGTCTTTATAGAAATGGATCTCGCTGCCTTACACATAGAATCTGACTTAAGGTTTCTAAAATGACTTAGGTATAGTCCATAAATTTAACCCCTTGATGCCTAGAACCATTTTCCTGCCTAAGACAATCATATACATACACCTGGATTCTCCCTCTCCCTTTTACAATACTAGACTTATCAAAAACCTCATAACGCAAGCATGACCCTTTGAATTCCTTTTCACTTCCCCACTGCGAGCTTAATAGCTGGCATTAATCGAAAAATAATTAAAAGTATAAAAGTTAACAGGTAACTCTACTCGGCCACACATTAGAAATGTATAAAGTCACTTATAAATGTTATTGTACTGTTTATAAGTCCAAAATGTGTCACAAGATATTATTGCATTGCAGCTGAGTACATAGCTATACTGGTCGACCTAGCTCTGTAATACCTAGAGACTCCCAAATAGACCCTATACATTCGGTTCCCACAGAGGGATATATTAGCACACTATAAGAACTCTCCCTAGTACAACTAAAGGTTGTGTCGGTGTTATGCAGTACTATGCTGCATTGAGCATTGGGATGACCTTGATTTCTTAACCCCTGGCTTAATCCCAGTAGTCTGTAAAACATGTGTAAACTCTAACATTACCGATTGTATACCCACACTAGATAACTAAATAAGAAACTTACATGATATTTTCTACTAACTCCCTCCCACTGATGTGTAAGATGCATTAAAGCTGACGGAGTTTTCAGAACTAAAACAAACCACGTGGGGTACATACCCCTCACTACTAGACTAACACCATACCAAAATAAACTACTCATACATCACCTTGCCTCGCAACAACACCCGGCCTGTAACAACAGCTCCCAAGTTAAAAATTAAAAATCTACCATATACTTATTCCTAAGTTCAAAACTTGTATTTTATATTAATGTTATTTGAATTAATATTGATATAACCATTGTTATTTGCTCTAATATTGTTTTTAAAGTCATAACTTTCCTTCTTTCCTTTCCCACCTTGACTGACATCACCTGAACAGTTTTTTCCATTAATACCTGTCCCTCCCAATACCATTAACAGGAACCCCTGCAACCCCTTCCAGTATCCCATCTGGTTTTCCTGCACACATTAATACGACAGCTCTAGACACTGGACATTATGGCGGCACCTATCTCATGCCACAAGGAAGAGACTCTACACATTGCCACACAAAATGTTAAAGGCTTCCTCTCAGCGGAAAAACGCTCTATTGCGTTTCATGATTTTTATAAATGGAAAATTGATATCATTATGACTCAGGAAACACACTTCAAGAAAAATCATGAACCTACTCTATCCAAGAGATACTTTGACCAACACTACTGTAGCTCAGGTACACATAGGAAAAATGGAGTTAGCATCTCATTTAGACGCAGCTTTCCCTTTAAATTACTACACAAATACTCCGACAATGAAGGCAGGATCCTAACTCTAGTTGGTTTGTGCTATGGCACCCCAGTTACCTTGGTGAACATCTATGCTCCAAATAGACCCACCCCCAATTTTTATAAACCCCTAATTAACACAATACTTGATTTGGCTAAAGGACCAATCATCGCTGGTGGAGATCTTAATTTTCCTATGAACCCAATATTGGACACGTCCAGCGGGAAATCCTATTTACGCAACAACACCCTTAAATCTAACTGCGCAGCCTTACAAACTATTATCTATTTGACACTTGGCAAATGGTACACACTAACAGGAAGGATTACACCTTTTTCTCACATCCACAACACACGTACTCCAGGTTAGATTACATTCTGTGCGATCAAACTCTACTTTCCACTCTTGTACACTCGAAAATCACACATACCTCCTGGTCAGACCACAGTATGGTCTGTACTGAATTTAAATGGGCCAGCAAATCTCGCACTACGTTCAACTGGAGACTCAATGACCACCTACTGACTAATCAGAAAACAGTTGATGACATTAAAAAACACTCTGACGAATTCTTTGCCTTAAACAAACCTGAAGACACGTTGTCCGCAAATAACTGGGAGGCCTATAAATGTTTTATAAGGGGGGTCATAATAAAGAATACTGCCACACAACGCAAGATACTTACCGCTCAATTCACCTACCTGACTAAAGATTTAGCTACCTGTGAAGCTACACTTAAAACAGACCCATCTTCTGCTACTAAGCTCACCAAGTTGACTGACGCAAGAGAAGCCCTCAATAGATTTCTGGTCCAAAAAGCCCATATGAGGGCGCTGACCACTAAATCCAAATTTTTTGTAGAAAGCAACAAGGCGGGTCGTCTATTGGCCAGATCTCTTAGAAAACAAAGACTCTCCAATTTCATTAGGACAATTCGACAACCCTCTGGCGAGGTCAAGAATGAAGAAATTATTGACTCATTTGTTTCCTACTATACGAAATTATATAATATAGCAGACACCTCACCACAGGATAAGAAAAAATTAGAATCATACTTAGCTAATGTTGACACACCCTTTATTACAGACGAGAACAAACAATTCTTAGATTCCCCCATTACCCTTCAAGACATTAATCTAGTTATAAAATCCCTGCCAAATGGCAAATCCCCGGGCCCAGACGGTCTCACGACGAAGTTTTACCAACTTCTACAACAACATATAAACCCCCATCTTCTGTCACTTTACACTGACATAAACCGTGGTGTTATCCTCCCTAGCTCCCTCCTAGAAGCAGTAATCACAGTTATCCCAAAACCAGGCAAGGCTACAGACTTGGTCAGCAATTATAGGCCAATTTCGCTTATAAATATCGATATGAAAATATACGCCAAAATATTAGCCAACCGTATGAATATGATACTACCCAACATAATCCACCCTGATCAGGTGGGCTTCATTAAAGGAAGAGAAGCAAGAGATAACACCACCAGACTGCTCCACTCACTGCAACAAGCACAACATAACCTCTCACCCCTCGCCCTACTCTCAACAGATGCTGAGAAAGCATTTGACAGAGTGGACTGGCAATTTATGTGGTCCACTCTGTCAAAGTTTGGCTTCTCCGAGCTATTCATTACCAGAATAAAGGCCCTTTATCATAATCCGAGCGCAAAGGTTAAAGTAAACAATAACATATCCCAACCTTTCCCCATTTCCAATGGCACTCGTCAAGGGTGCCCGCTCTCACCCCTATTATTTGCTATCACAGTCGAAATATTAGCACTGCAAATTAGACACTGCCAACATATTCAAGGCCTAAATTTCGGAGATATAACCCAAAAATGCATCTTGTTTGCGGACGACGTGATCTTTACTTTACGGTCCCCAACTACCTCCTTGCCTGCCCTCATACAAACTTTGGAAGAATATAAGCAAGTCTCCAACTTCTCCATTAACATGGAGAAGTCGGGGTTAATGCCGATTAATTTAACTCCCCAAGAAACACTGACTATATAGCAGCAAACAAAATTTATACTATCCGATAAGCTTAAATACTTAGGCTTAATAATCTCCAAAGACATACACACACTCTTCCCCGACAACTTTACCAACCTCCAAAATAACGTTAAGACCTCATTAGAGAACTGGCATAGACAGGGACATTTGTCTTGGCTGGGGCGGATCAACACAGTAAAAATGATGATAATTCCCAAATACCTATTTTCAAACCTTACCCATGACCATACCGAAACCTTTCCTCCAAACACAAAAAAAAATGATTAATTCCTTTATTTGGTCGTACAAACGTCCGAGAATAGCCCAGCACACTATGTACTTGAGCAAGGAAGATGGAGGCCTTGGTGTCCCTAATCTTACTAACTACTATAAAGCTGCACACTTGGCCAGAGTTGTGGCATGGAATCACGCCAATCCCTCGAAAATCTGGATACAAATGGAGGGTTACCTAGCCCGGGTTGGCCACATGAGAGACTTGCCCTGGATCCCCAAAGATTCCAGACCACACATCATACAGTACAACGATTATGTTAAAACCACCCTAGCTGTATGGGATGACGTACTCACCCATACAAAAGGAGTTTCAACAACAATATCTCCCTTAACTCCTCTTTTCCGATACCACCTTTTTCTCAAGCATAACCTCTTCACTCATAATCCCGCTAATAAGCTTCTTATGGCCTTACCAATATACTTAGTAACCACCACTTCAGGTGTTAAAGACAGACTTACGCTTAATGAAGAACTAGGGCCACCCTTTCACTGCTGGTACTCCTACTTACAGATTAGACACGCGATCAACCACAGCCCACACAAAGAAACGATACTGAGACCCCTAACTGCTTTCGAGCAGTTATGCACCAACCCTAACATGGATAGAGCACATCTATCCCTGGCCTACAAAATCCTCAGAGGCTCCTTTCCTGAGAAACGACCCACATACCTAACAAGATGGACAGACGAGTTCCAGACCGACTTAGACACAGAGACTTGGAGGCGATGTTTCCGTTATACACACTCCTCTTCCTTATCCTTGACTATATCCGAACTGAACTACAAAATACTAGCTCGGTGGTATTTAACCCCACAACGCTTGAGGGTTATATACCCTACCGCCTCCTCCAGTTGTTGGAGGAGATGTGGAGAAGAGGGTACTCTCGTCCATATATGGTGGTCTTGCCCACACCTAAATAATTTTTGGAACCAGGTAGAGAGGCACATAGCCAGTGTCTTGAGCGTAAATGTTACACTTTCTCCACAAATCATCCTTCTTAGTCTCATCCCTAAGCTCTCTTGTGTTTATCGCAAGAAATTGCTTCTCTTAATGTTATCATGTGCTAAAAGATTAATCCCCCGACTGTGGAAGACACGTGAGATACCCACCATCGCCCAATGGAAATCTGAAGTAAATCACGTCCTTACGTTAGAAAAGATGCATTACTGCTATCTAGGTAAGCAAGACACGATATCTAACATTCAATTTATATGGGAACAGGGGTCCCTTGACCGCACCTAAACTGCTTATCCAACATCTTTCATATAAAGCTAAAAACATTATATGATATAGAAAAGTGAAGGCGCCTAGAAATAGTGCATACAAAAAAGGTGCATACGAAAAGCATATATATCTCAGTATCCTTTGTACACTCTTCAACAAAGGACATAAACTTCTAGATGTGGGTGATATAGATTCACAACTAAACTAAATATAGTGATGATGAACTAGTTTTAAATATATATATATATATATAAAAAACATAAGATGTATGTGAACAAAGTATGGCGTAATATACAGTGCCCAACTGATAATGTGTTTAGTGTCCTTGTAATAGAGAGAAAAAATTCCCCATATCTCAAATATAAAACGGACAGTCACATATAATCCACACAAACAAGTGATATAATCATAACCATAAATATATATGTGTATGTTGTAAAACCACAAATACTGTGTTACTGAGACCAGATAACTATCAATACAAGTGGTATTGAAGACACACAATGGTGACAGCGTTACTAATCCAAGCAGGATACATACAATAAGGTACCCAGGTACTATAGAAAATACGTATAGTCCTCATACATAATTCATGTAATGGAGATTTTCCTCCGAATGTCCACTATATAGCGGGTATGCGGCAGCAAACACTCCTTCCAAGGCTGATGGCACCAGCGACGATCTGCAGATAGAAGGGAGAAAAAAGGAGGCACCACAATAGTGTGAGATCGTAGATGAAAGGGACCCCCACAATACGATACAGATTCACTTACTAGATTACAAGCACTTGAAAAGTGCCACAGGTGCAGGCTGAACTATTAAAAGCTGTCCAGCGAGCTTCTCCTCACGATCGAAGAGCCAAAGGGTTAACTTCAGAATCCCCCACACGTACTGAGGTCGGAGATGAGCCAAAATTTCTTTGTAGAATCCCAAACAGGGAAAAATACAGCTCATATAAAGCTAAAGCCGGTGAAAAAGTCAAAACGGCTGATAAAAGCAAATATAAAACAAGCGTGATGACAGATAGGTTAAAATGTAACAAATATGTTTATTGTAACCTAATACACTACGCATTTCCCGGTCACAACAAGCGTTTCATCAGGTGATGAAACGGTTGTTGTGACCGGGAAACGCGTAGTGTATTAGGTTACAATAAACATATTTGTTACATTTTAACCTCTCTGTCATCACGCTTGTTTTATATTTGCTTTTATCAGCCGTTTTGACTTTTTCACCGGCTTTAGCTTTATATGAGCTGTATTTTTCCCTGTTTGGGATTCTACAAAGAAATTTTGGCTCATCTCCGACCTCAGTACGTGTGGGGGATTCTGAAGTTAACCCTTTGGCTCTTCGATCGTGAGGAGAAGCTCGCTGGACAGCTTTTAATAGTTCAGCCTGCACCTGTGGCACTTTTCAAGTGCTTGTAATCTAGTAAGTGAATCTGTATCGTATTGTGGGGGTCCCTTTCATCTACGATCTCACACTATTGTGGCGCCTCCTTTTTTCTCCCTTCTATCTGTAAAAACATTATATCACTCTCTCCCTGGGGCTTTAGAGACATGATCATGATCTTCCTACACCTGTGTTGCGTTAAGCCAGATGGGATATTATCTCCCTTTTTAAACCTTATCACCCCATTCCCTGTCCCACTCCCTCAACTAAATCCTTCTGTATCTTCTCTTGATTCCCTATAACAAGGTATGTCCTGTTATGACTCATTTCCACTCTTAAAGGGACACTGTACCCAAAAATTTTCTTTCGTGATTCAGATTGAGCATGACATTTTAAGCAACTTTCTAATTTACTCCTATTATCAAATTTTCTTCATTCTCTTGGTATCTTTATTTGAAATGCAAGAATGTAAGTTTAGTTGCCGGCCCAATCTTGGTGAACAACCTGGGTTGTCCTTGCTGATTGGTGGATAAATTCATCCACCAATAAAAAAGTGCTGTCCAGAGTACTGAAACCAAAAAAAAGCTTAGATGCCTTCTTTTTCAAATAATGATAGCAAGAGAACGAAGAAAAATTGATAATAGGAGTAAATTAGAAAGTTGCTTAAAATTGCATGCTCTTTCTGAATCACAAAAGAAAAAATATGGGTTCAGTGTCCCTTTAACTAATCTTGAAAATATTTATGAAAATTAGGTCACTGATTGTTGATGATTATCACTATAGTAAACTGTTGTTATATTGCTGCTAAAAGAAATGTAACTATGTTATTTGTTTCTCAATGTACCGATTTTCAATAAAAATCATTTAAACACAAAAAAAAAAAAAAAAAAAAAAAGGAGTAATTTCCTGGCCTATTCATTCCTCTTGACTTTTTATCCTGAGGGAGAAAAGCTCCTTTACCTCCTGTAACAGTGGATATGATTGAGTGCAAACCAGATCCAAACAAAACCTTCTGCTGAAAAGCCTGGGTATGAAAAGAATTACTGAATGAAAAAAAAAAAGCTTACTGAGAAAAGTGTCCAATTTTAGATCAATTGGATCTCTGAACGAGGTACTGTCTTCTAAGGGGATACTAGTATGCTTAGCTAGTGTAGAGTTGGTCCCATCTTTCTTGGGAATAGTTCCAAAGTATATTAATATAAAGGGTACATTCTCTTAAATCTAGATGGAGCAAAATGAATACCATTTTTCCCCATTCCTTAGATAGAATTTCTGTTACTAGGTCAGGAACTTGAAAAACTTCAGAGGTTTTAGAAGGAAGCTTACTGTCACGAATACCTCAGGATTTAGCTGCTAAGGGGTTAATTCTGTTTAGCCTATGAGCTAACAAACATTTGTTTTTAAAAAAAAAAAAAAACGTATCCTGTGTTTATGTTTGTTTTTTGTGATAAAACCAGACCCCATCATAAATTGTTTCAGAGTTCCACTTGAATAAATGTTATCATGTAAGCATTGGTGCATTCAGGCTGTAAACGTGTTGGTTCCAAAGACAATAAGCAGTGTCCTCTCCACATATCCTGAAGAGGTCAATAAAAGCACATTGATACAATGTAAGTTGTGTGTTTAAAACAGGTTATGCCATTAGAAATATGACATCAAATTGATTCTCCCAATGAAACTAAGAGCTTGCCTTCCTGCTTATATGAAAATAGATTTACCTAGCAGAAATTATAATGTGTTCTATAATTTCAGGCAAAGACTTAAAGTTTATTGAAGGTCATAAAAAGATAGGGGGGGTTTCTTAGCCCCTGCCAGGAAGGTGTGGTCAGGCAACTTGATCTCTGGAAAATATGTATAAGAATCCTGGGTTCTAGCAATTAAATTGTCATTCTTACAAGGAAGGCTGTGACAAAACAGAGTAAGGACCCATTGCTTCATGCCATCTCTCTGGTAAGACACAAAAGACTAGTACAGTGTAAGGTTTATAATTTTCTTCTTTTTATTTTGAAAAACTGTTTGCCGTGTATAAGTTTACTTGTAACAACTTTTTATTAATAATGTATTGTGCATAATAATTTTGGCATAATAAATAATTTATTTATTAAGCTTTGCCCTTTGTCTAATATTTGAATAACGTTACTAAAAGAGACTGGGGTATTAGAACTGTATATTTTAGATTATTTTCTGCTAAATTGTATTCTGAGAGTTAATGTGTAAGTCTGGGTTTTTCCTTAGGATTTTCCCTTTAATAAATCATAAGTGGTGGCAGCATACTTAGTTTAGTGTGGGTGGCATTAAAGGGGAATTTGGGCATTTCTTTTAAGTCTAGTACAGACTTAAAAGAACCCACTGAACTAAATCCCAAGCTTGCCTGTGTGGCTAGATTGTGACATATTAGTGACAGTAGAGGGGTCTGATAACCCTTTCTGTGCCAAAAAAGCAACTGGCGCAGGGTTGGTTAACCTTGGTTGTCATACTAACAAATTACATTTAAATTGTTTGACAGGTTTATCCTCAGATGGTTTAGTATCCGATAAACTAAATGTAGTATAAAACGCTTATGTTCCAACTTAAAGGGACATGAAACCCAAAAATTTTCCTTCACGATTCAGACAGAGCAAACAATTTAAAACAACTTTCCAATTTACTTCTATTATTTAATTTTCTTCCTTCTCGTTATCCTTTGCTCTAATGTTTATCTAGAAAAGCTCAGGAGCAGGAAAGAATCTAGGTTCTCGCTGCCGATTGGTGGCTGCATATATATACCAATTGTCATTGGCTCACACATGTGTTCAGTTAGAAACCAGTAGTGCATTGCTGCTGCTTTAACAAAGCATACCAAGAGAACGAAAAAAAATTGATAATAGGAGTAAATTAGAAAGTTGCATAAAATTGTATGCTGTCTAATTAATAGAATAATAAATGTGGGTTTAATATCCCTTTAAGTCTAACATAAGAATCAGTATCCAATTCAGGAACTAAATATTGATACATAGAAACAGATATTGATGGCAGATAAGAGCCATAAGCCTAGCAAGTCTGTCCGATAATACAGATACTATTAAGACTTTCACCTTCTGAGGAAATGTCAGAATTGTCAGACATAGATTCCTGTAGAATTTCAGGAATTCACAACATGTGGTTGAGGAACCTGCGTAGTTGAAACCTCTTAGACACAATATCACAAGACTTACATTTACGCTTACTTAGTTGAGGGATAGTCGCCAAAAGTTCTACCAATGTAGAACGTAAATTACTATTAAAAAAAAAATCAGTGAAGCTTCCTGATAAATATACACAAGAGCAGGACAAACATTTTTAGTAGCAACAATGGCGAAAGGCTGATTTGTATGAAATGAGATACACACCCATTACATAACTGATTAGGCTGAAAAAAATGGTACAGTTTTGCAAGCTACACACACCATTTGTACAAAGGTGATCAATTTATCTTCCCACTAGAGAGTCCGATAATGCAACAGAGGGGACTGTCTTTTTAGACTACATGAAGTATCCACACTAGAAATGACAGAAAAATTACCAGATATGAATGACTAAATCTGCACCATAGATACTCTGTAACTAAAAACAGATTGGAATATATAATCAAATATAGATAGCTCAAACTGCAACTTAAAAAGGGACAGTCTAGTCAAAATTAAACTTTCATAAATTCAGATAGGACATGCAAATTTTTAAACTTTTCAATTTACTTTTATCAACATCTCTTGGCATTCTTTGTTGAAAGTTAAACCTAAATTGGCTAATATGCTAATTTCTAAGCCCTTGAAGGCCACCTCTTATCTCAGGTTATTGTGATAGTTTTTCACAGCTAGACAGCGGTAGTTCATGTGTGCCATATGGATAACACTGTGCTCACTCCTGTAGTTCAGCTTTGATTGGCTAAAATGCAAGTCTGTCAAAAGAACTGAAATAAGGGGGCAGTCTGCAGAGTCATATATACAAGGTAATCACAGAGGTAAAAATGTATATTTATAATATAACCATGCTGGTTATACAAAACTGAGGAATGAGTAATAAAGGGATTATCTATCTTTTTAAACATTATAAATTATGCAGTAGACTGTCCCTTTAGTACATACAGTGCAAATAAAAACTGCAGAACACATGCAAGATAGTGAATAAGAGCGAGGGAAAATGTTATTGAGGCTTAAGTGAACAATCCCAACTGTCTGTATATTATTGAATAAAACCATAAAAAAGTATGCTCTTGGCGTCTGGAGCCCTCACCCCCTCCTATAAAAATACACCAACTGAGAATCGAGGAAAATCTGTAAGTTTCAGAGTGCATCACCGAGGAGAAAAGATGGCGACCGGCCAGAGAACCTGCAGAAATGGCGCCAAATTACGGTGGCAAAAAAAATTATGCCACAGCTCTCTCTACAATCAGGAAAATGTAAGCATTGAACAGCATTGAAATAAAATCCTGTAAAAAGCCTGAAGACGTTCTCCCTGTGGCACTGAAAGCACAGTGGAGCTGTAACTGACAGAAGCGCTCCAAGCCGGTACTGGAAGGATTTAAAGTGATATACCTTTAAATTTAGAAAAAGTTTGTGCAAAATTATGTAACACTATCTTAGCGACACCTTTTATTCAAAAGCGTGTCACAGACACACTGTAGGCTAAAATCTTGCAAATCTTTTTTTCCCCATGGTGTAGCTTAGATAATGTTATATAATTCTGTATGTATCTGCAAACAGCCTGTGAGCTATGTGAGTGCAGTTCACTTACATGATAGTAGCAACTACACTGATCTTACCAGTCCAGAAGAAGCTGTATCCAGTAGAGAGCCCATCCAGTGCAATGAAGGTAAGAGCAGAGGAGATAGGCTAGGAGTACTGACGATTCCACAAGAAAAAGGAGGCTAAGGGACATGAGGGGAGTTATAGCTGAAATCTAGTGATGCACCGAAATGAAAATTCTGGACCGAAACCAAATCCGAAAATCCGGGATGCACTTGGCCGAAAACCGATACCGATACCGAAAATGTATTTTTTCAAATTATTTTTTTTTTAGGTTTTTTTGCATAATTAGAGCCAATAAAAAAAGCCCACACTTTTATTGAAAGTAACACACTAAAAACAGAATTTATGTTTACCTGATAAATTACTTTCTCCAACGGTGTGTCCGGTCCACGGCGTCATCCTTACTTGTGGGATATTCTCTTCCCCAACAGGAAATGGCAAAGAGCCCAGCAAAGCTGGTCACATGATCCCTCCTAGGCTCCGCCTACCCCAGTCATTCGACCGACGTTAAGGAGGAATATTTGCATAGGAGAAACCATATGATACCGTGGTGACTGTAGTTAAAGAAAATAAATTATCAGACCTGATTAAAAAACCAGGGCGGGCCGTGGACCGGACACACCGTTGGAGAAAGTAATTTATCAGGTAAACATAAATTCTGTTTTCTCCAACATAGGTGTGTCCGGTCCACGGCGTCATCCTTACTTGTGGGAACCAATACCAAAGCTTTAGGACACGGATGATGGGAGGGAGCAAATCAGGTCACCTAGATGGAAGGCACCACGGCTTGCAAAACCTTTCTCCCAAAAATAGCCTCAGAAGAAGCAAAAGTATCAAACTTGTAAAATTTGGTAAAAGTGTGCAGTGAAGACCAAGTCGCTGCCCTACATATCTGATCAACAGAAGCCTCGTTCTTGAAGGCCCATGTGGAAGCCACAGCCCTAGTGGAATGAGCTGTGATTCTTTCGGGAGGCTGCCGTCCGGCAGTCTCGTAAGCCAATCTGATGATGCTTTTAATCCAAAAAGAGAGAGAGGTAGAAGTTGCTTTTTGACCTCTCCTTTTACCGGAATAAACAACAAACAAGGAAGATGTTTGTCTAAAATCCTTTGTAGCATCTAAATAGAATTTTAGAGCGCGAACAACATCCAAATTGTGCAACAAACGTTCCTTCTTCGAAACTGGTTTCGGACACAGAGAAGGTACGATAATCTCCTGGTTAATGTTTTTGTTAGAAACAACTTTTGGAAGAAAACCAGGTTTAGTACGTAAAACCACCTTATCTGCATGGAACACCAGATAAGGAGGAGAACACTGCAGAGCAGATAATTCTGAAACTCTTCTAGCAGAAGAAATTGCAACCAAAAACAAAACTTTCCAAGATAATAACTTAATATCAACGGAATGTAAGGGTTCAAACGGAACCCCCTGAAGAACTGAAAGAACTAAGTTGAGACTCCAAGGAGGAGTCAAAGGTTTGTAAACAGGCTTGATTCTAACCAGAGCCTGAACAAAGGCTTGAACATCTGGCACAGCTGCCAGCTTTTTGTGAAGTAACACAGACAAGGCAGAAATCTGTCCCTTCAGGGAACTTGCAGATAATCCTTTTTCCAATCCTTCTTGAAGGAAGGATAGAATCTTAGGAATCTTAACCTTGTCCCAAGGGAATCCTTTAGATTCACACCAACAGATATATTTTTTCCAAATTTTGTGGTAAATCTTTCTAGTTACAGGCTTTCTGGCCTGAACAAGAGTATCGATAACAGAATCTGAGAACCCTCGCTTCGATAAGATCAAGCGTTCAATCTCCAGGCAGTCAGCTGGAGTGAGACCAGGTTCGGATGTTCGAACGGACCTTGAACAAGAAGGTCTCGTCTCAAAGGTAGCTTCCATGGTGGAGCCGATGACATATTCACCAGATCTGCATACCAAGTCCTGCGTGGTCACGCAGGAGCTATCAAGATCACCGACGCCCTTTCCTGATTGATCCTGGCTACCAGCCTGGGGATGAGATGAAACGGCGGGAATACATAAGCTAGTTTGAAGGTCCAAGGTGCTACTAGTGCATCCACTAGAGCCGCCTTGGGATCCCTGGATCTGGACCCGTAGCAAGGAACTTTGAAGTTCTGACGAGAGGCCATCAGATCCATGTCTGGAATGCCCCACAGTTGAGTGACTTGGGCAAAGATTTCCGGATGGAGTTCCCACTCCCCCGGATGCAATGTCTGACGACTCAGAAAATCCGCTTCCCAATTTTCCACTCCTGGGATGTGGATAGCAGACAGGTGGCAGGAGTGAGACTCCGCCCATAGAATGATTTTGGTCACTTCTTCCATCGCCAGGGAACTCCTTGTTCCCCCCTGATGGTTGATGTACGCAACAGTTGTCATGTTGTCTGATTGAAACCGTATGAACTTGGCCCTCGCTAGCTGAGGCCAAGCCTTGAGAGCATTGAATATCGCTCTCAGTTCCAGAATATTTATCGGTAGAAGAGATTCTTCCCGAGACCAAAGACCCTGAGCTTTCAGGGATCCCCAGACCGCGCCCCAGCCCATCAGACTGGCGTCGATCGTGACAATGACCCACTCTGGTCTGCGGAAGGTCATCCCTTGTGACAGGTTGTCCAGGGACAGCCACCAACGGAGTGAGTCTCTGGTCCTCTGATTTACTTGTATCCTCGGAGACAAGTTTGTATAGTCCCCATTCCACTGACTGAGCATGCACAGTTGTAATGGTCTTAGATGAATGCGCGCAAAAGGAACTATGTCCATTGCCGCTACCATCAAGCCTATCACTTCCATGCACTGCGCTATGGAAGGAAGAGGAACGGAATGAAGTATCCGACAAGAGTCTAGAAGTTTTGTTTTTCTGGCCTCTGTCAGAAAAATCCTCATTTCTAAAGAGTCTATTATTGTTCCCAAGAAGGGAACCCTTGTTGACGGAGATAGAGAACTCTTTTCCACGTTCACTTTCCATCCGTGAGATCTGAGAAAGGCCAGGACGATGTCCGTGTGAGCCTTTGCTTGAGGAAGGGACGACGCTTGAATCAGAATGTCGTCCAAGTAAGGTACTACAGCAATGCCCCTTGGTCTTAGCACAGCTAGAAGGGACCCTAGTACCTTTGTGAAAATCCTTGGAGCAGTGGCTAATCCGAAAGGAAGCGCCACGAACTGGTAATGCTTGTCCAGGAATGCGAACCTTAGGAACCGATGATGTTCCTTGTGGATAGGAATATGTAGATACGCATCCTTTAAATCCACCATGGTCATGAATTGACCTTCCTGGATGGAAGGAAGAATTGTTCGAATGGTTTCCATTTTGAACGATGGAACCTTGAGAAACTTGTTTAAGATCTTGAGATCTAAGATTGGTCTGAACGTTCCCTCTTTTTTGGGAACTATGAACAGATTGGAGTAGAACCCCATCCCTTGTTCTCCTAATGGAACAGGATGAATCACTCCCATTTTTAACAGGTCTTCTACACAACGTAAGAATGCCTGTCTTTTTATGTGGTCTGAAGACAACTGAGACCTGTGGAACCTCCCCCTTGGGGGAAGCCCCTTGAATTCCAGAAGATAACCTTGGGAGACTATTTCTAGCGCCCAAGTATCCAGAACATCTCTTGCCCAAGCCTGAGCGAAGAGAGAGAGTCTGCCCCCCACCAGATCCGGTCCCGGATCGGGGGCCAACATTTCATGCTGTCTTGGTAGCAGTGGCAGGTTTTTTGGCCTGCTTTCCCTTGTTCCAGCCTTGCATTGGTCTCCAAGCTGGCTTGGCTTGAGAAGTATTACCCTCTTGCTTAGAGGACGTAGCACTTTGGGCTGGTCCGTTTCTACGAAAGGGACGAAAATTAGGTTTATTTTTGGCCTTGAAAGGCCGATCCTGAGGAAGGGCGTGGCCCTTACCCCCAGTGATATCAGAGATAATCTCTTTCAAGTCAGGGCCAAACAGCGTTTTCCCCTTGAAAGGAATGTTAAGTAGCTTGTTCTTGGAAGACGCATCAGCTGACCAAGATTTCAACCAAAGCGCTCTGCGCGCCACAATAGCAAACCCAGAATTCTTAGCCGCTAACCTAGCCAATTGCAAAGTGGCGTCTAGGGTGAAAGAATTAGCCAATTTGAGAGCATTGATTCTGTCCATAATCTCCTCATAAGGAGGAGAATCACTATCGACCGCCTTTACCAGCTCCTCGAACCAGAAACACGCGGCTGTAGCGACAGGGACAATGCATGAAATTGGTTGTAGAAGGTAACCCTGCTGAACAAACATCTTTTTAAGTAAACCTTCTAATTTTTTATCCATAGGATCTTTGAAAGCACAACTATCTTCTATGGGTATAGTGGTGCGTTTGTTTAAAGTGGAAACCGCTCCCTCGACCTTGGGGACTGTCTGCCATAAGTCCTTTCTGGGGTCGACCATGGGAAACAATTTTTTAAATATGGGGGGAGGGACGAAAGGAATACCGGGCCTTTCCCATTCTTTATTTACAATGTCCGCCACCCGCTTGGGTATAGGAAAAGCTTCTGGGAGCCCCGGGACCTCTAGGAACTTGTCCATTTTACATAGTTTCTCTGGGATGACCAACTTGTCACAATCATCCAGAGTGGATAATACCTCCTTAAGCAGAATGCGGAGATGTTCCAACTTAAATTTAAACGTAATCACATCAGGTTCAGCTTGTTGAGAAATGTTCCCTGAATCAGTAATTTCTCCCTCAGACAAAACCTCCCTGGCCCCATCAGACTGGTTTAGGGGCCCTTCAGAACCATTATTATCAGCGTCGTCATGCTCTTCAGTATCTAAAACAGAGCAGTCGCGCTTACGCTGATAAGTGTGCATTTTGGCTAAAATGTTTTTGACAGAATTATCCATTACAGCCGTTAATTGTTGCATAGTAAGGAGTATTGGCGCGCTAGATGTACTAGGGGCCTCCTGAGTGGGCAAGACTCGTGTAGACGAAGGAGGGAATGATGCAGTACCATGCTTACTCCCCTCACTTGAGGAATCATCTTGGGCATCATTGTCATTGTCACATAAATCACATTTAATTAAATGAGAAGGAACTCTGGATTCCCCACATTCAGAACACAGTCTATCTGGTAGTTCAGACATGTTAAACAGGCATAGACTTGATAACAAAGTACAAAAAACGTTTTAAAATAAAACCGTTACTGTCACTTTAAATTTTAAACTGAACACACTTTATTACTGCAATTGCGAAAAAATATGAAGGAATTGTTCAAAATTCACCAAAATTTCACCACAGTGTCTTAAAGCCTTAAAAGTATTGCACACCAAATTTGGAAGCTTTAACCCTTAAAATAACGGAACCGGAGCCGTTTTTAACTTTAACCCCTTTACAGTCCCTGGTATCTGCTTTGCTGAGACCCAACCAAGCCCAAAGGGGAATACGATACCAAATGACGCCTTCAGAAAGTCTTTTCTATGTATCAGAGCTCCTCACACATGCGACTGCATGTCATGCCTCTCAAAAACAAGTGCGCAACACCGGCGCGAAAATGAGGCTCTGCCTATGATTTGGGAAAGCCCCTAAAGAATAAGGTGTCTAAAACAGTGCCTGCCGATATAATCTTATCAAAATACCCAGATTAAATGATTCCTCAAGGCTAAATATGTGTTAATAATGAATCGATTTAGCCCAGAAAAAGTCTACAGTCTTAATAAGCCCTTGTGAAGCCCTTATTTACTATCTTAATAAACATGGCTTACCGGATCCCATAGGGAAAATGACAGCTTCCAGCATTACATCGTCTTGTTAGAATGTGTCATACCTCAAGCAGCAAGAGACTGCTCACTGTTCCCCCAACTGAAGTTAATTCCTCTCAACAGTCCTGTGTGGAACAGCCATGGATTTTAGTAACGGTTGCTAAAATCATTTTCCTCATACAAACAGAAATCTTCATCTCTTTTCTGTTTCTGAGTAAATAGTACATACCAGCACTATTTTAAAATAACAAACTCTTGATTGAATAATAAAAACTACAGTTAAACACTAAAAAACTCTAAGCCATCTCCGTGGAGATGTTGCCTGTACAACGGCAAAGAGAATGACTGGGGTAGGCGGAGCCTAGGAGGGATCATGTGACCAGCTTTGCTGGGCTCTTTGCCATTTCCTGTTGGGGAAGAGAATATCCCACAAGTAAGGATGACGCCGTGGACCGGACACACCTATGTTGGAGAAATTGGACAAAAATATCTTAAAACAATAATATGCTACACAATAATTTTACCAAGAAAAAAAAAAAAACAGGCAAAAAATAATGCCATTTTCGGCCAAAATGTTTCTGCGACCAAAATTTTGGTGCATCCCTACTTAAAACAATTATAAATATCAATATACTGTATTATTCTTCATTTAGTTCTATGTAACAAACATATTTAACAGGTTTTTTTTTTTTTTTACCAATTATCCAAATAAAGTATAGTCCTAGAAAACTCATTATATGGAGAACAGTAAGTCAAGTAATAAACTTAAACAGCAGCTCTAGGTTAGCATCATATTTGAAACATGCTACACAATAATTTTACCGAAAATAACAAGCAAAAAAAAACGAAAACCGAGGCCTGGAGGCCAAACGTAGAGCTCTCTTCCTTAGGAGACGATTTTACGAAGGGGGAAATAGACAGGGCAAGCTTCTGGCACGTTTATTACGAAATAAATCCTCTAAGGGATATATTATGACTATAAAAGATAATAAAGGCAAAACTTGGTCCACCTCTTCCGACATAGCAGATAATTTCAAATCCTATTACGAGGACCTTTATAATCTAGACAGGAAAAATACTCCACCTTCACCCTCAGACATAACCAACTACCTTACCTCACTTAATCTCCCCTCCTTGACAGAAGACCAAAAATTAAACCTCGAATCCCCCTTCACCTTAAAGGAACTCCGAAAAGCTATCCTCTCCTTCCCGCCTGGCAAAGCCCCAGGCCCAGATGGCTTTGGTCACTCATATTACTCTAAATTTATAGACATCCTTGGTCCCCACCTCCTATCACATTTCTCTGACATTGATAATGACAATTTCTTCCACCCTCAATCCCTCCAAGCTCATATTTCAATAATACCAAAACCAAATAAGCCCCTAGATCATATCCCTAACTATAGGCCTATCTCTCTGCTGAACGCAGATATAAAAATATTCGCTAAAATGTTAGCTATTAGACTAAACCAATACCTCCCCCAGCTCATCCACCAAGACCAAGTTGGCTTCGTCCCACTCAGGGAGGCTAAGGACAACACAGTCCGAAATCTCCACCTACTTATCCATTCCAAAAGACAGGGCCTTCCCGCAGTCTGGTTGTCAACCGATGCGGAGAAGGCCTTTGACCGAGTTCGATGGTCCTTCCTTAGGGCCACATTGAAATCCATGGGACTCGGCGAACTTATGCTCCATAGAATTTTTGCTTTATATAACAACCCCAGTGCTCGAATCTCCCTGAATGGCATCCTGTCCCGTCCCTTCCCAATAACTAACGGCACTAGGCAGGGGTGCCCCTTGTCCCCTTTACTATTTATATGTCTCTTGGAGACTTTTGCTGCCAGAGTCAGACAAAACCCAAACATTAAGGGTATATCAGTTGGGGGTGAAACTTATAAATTATCCCTCTTCGCAGACGACGTGCTGTTTTCCCTCACATCTCCAGATAAGTCAATACCCATACTCCTAGATGAATTGTCACTGTTTCATGAACTAACCAACTTTACCATTAACCAGTCTAAGTCTGAGTATATAGGGATTTCACTACCAGACACCCTTGCCCAACAAATCGAACTCACATGTCCCTTCCGACGGTGCAAAACATCATTGAGATACTTAGGCATTAATCTCACTGCAGACTTAGATTCAACATTTCGCTATAATTATATCCCCCTTAAGACATCCTTAGAACGTGAACTTTCCTCATGGCACTCTAGACACCTATCATGGATGGGTAGAATCAACTCGATAAAAATGACGGCTTTCCCCAGACTCCTTTATGTACTGCAAGCTCTCCCGATCCCTCTCCCACCACGATACCTCACGAATATTCAAAGACTGTTCAATTCCTTTATTTGGGGAGGCAGACACTCTAGAATTAATAATAAGATAATGATATCCCCCCGATTACATGGTGGCCTAGGAGTCCCCAATTTAGAATTATATAGATCTGCCATCTATATCCAAAGGATCCTCGATTGGAGGATACATGGATCTCAAAAACGTTGGGTTCACCTGGAAGAATATCCATATAAAGACCTGAATCTCCGTTCTGTATGCTGGTCCCCCCGATTTGAAAACATAATCCTCAACATAGACAATCCAATAACTAAAGAGACCTTATTACAGTGGGGGAAAACGAATAAAATTAACCCTTACCTTTCATCCAATCCCTCCCCACTCACTTCCCTGACACATAATATTGAGTTTTCTCTGGCTGACTTGGGGACTGTCCCCTCCGACCCGCACCATCACTCCGACATTGCGATACACCACCTCTCAGAGAATGAACACTTACTCCCACACACCACACTTCAGGAGCGGAACTTCACTTGGGCCAACAACTGGTTCAACTATAGAAGACTTCACAATTATATTACAACTCATAAATCCAGTAATAACATGCTCAGACCTATGACTAGACTGGAGACGTTGATAACATCACCTACCCCTCTAAGACATACCTTATCTAAAATTTATTCTATTTTAACCCAACCTCCTCCGGGGTACTTACCTGGTGCGATCGAATCATGGGAAAGGGAGTTAGGAGTTATAATTCTTCCCCAAGTAGCATCATCTATATTTATAAACACTATGTCATCCTCTTCATCGGCAGCCCTTCTAGAGATGAATTATAAAATCCTTCATAACTGGTATCTTACACCTAGACGACTATATAAACTATACCCTTCAACCGGGAATAGATGCTGGCGCTGCGGGCACTCGGGGAGTGGAATGGGCCACATGTGGTGGTGGTGCAACAGCATCACTTGGTTCTGGAGAACTCTTCTTGGTGAAATTGAGAAAATTTTCCAACTCATACTCCCCTTTGACCCCTTAGTATTTCTTCTAAATAAACACATCAAACTCCCCTCCAAGTCCCATATCATTTTGCTTCGCATATTCACAAATAGTGCTAAAGCACTTATTGCAAAGAACTGGAAATCCCAAGCCCCCCCTAATATCACAATGTGGAGAAACAAAGTTAGCGATCTTATAGAACTAGAGGAATATAAAGCTTTTAGATTGGACACTAGGGATCATTATATTAATGCACAAAATATGTGGACACAATATATAGCTTCAGAAAGCTCTCTTTAGTCACTCACACACTACGGAGTTTCCACTTACCTTCACATACTTACCCACTCAGATAGAGAATTTTCAATGATTAACGGTACATTTTTCAGACATGTTGTGTAATACTGGTTTGAAACTATGATATGGCATGGTAGACAGTTGTTTTCTACTTGTCTATGCTTTGGTTATCTTAACTTCTAATTTTCATGTTTTCAGAAAATGTTACTCTAACTTGATATTTTGACTGTTTTATTTTGTTATTGTCATTTGTGATCTGTATCTCTGAACGGATTTTGTATTCTTGAAATATACCAATAAAAAACAACTTGGAATAAAAAAAACGAAAACCGAAATAGCCAAAAATGCCATTTTTGGCCGAAACTTTCTGCTGCCGAAATTTCGGTGCATCCCTACTGAAATCCCATAAGGAAATGCTGTGCCTTTAACACAGTACTCCTGTACCCCAGAATCTTGAATCTGCATACTAGAAGGGTAATGTGTCTCACATGTCTGAGAACCCATGTCAAAATAAACTGGAACATCTGTAATCTTCACCATCGTCCTGCGAGGAAAATAACAAAACTGAGTAGTACATGGAGGTGGGAGAGCTTAAAAGCTCTTGCTGTTTGGGGTTCTTTGCCTTAGGAACTTAATCCTACAATGTCAAGGCTCATGGACTCTCACCATTATTTGAAAGAAATATAAACCACAAATTATGGTTAACATATATTTTAAAAAAATCTTTTAACTGGAGCATTCTCCACTCAGTAGAAGATTTCTTGGTCTAATAATAGATACAATATTTCCCAGCATCATAAAGGCTAAAACTGTTGCATCCTCCAGAAGTGTTTAGTGCCATGAAACGTGTTGATAAATTACATAAATTGAGTAGTAAAGAGATTTTTTATGACCATTATTTGCTTTTACTTGTCAATTTCAATGCTTTTACAGTAACAGCACCCACACAAATTAAATAGATTGATAGATAGATAGTCTTAAGTCACTAGCCAGGCCAAAATGTCACTCGTCATTTCTGATCTCACCCATCACCGCCCACACCACTCCCACACCCCCTCTTTGCATGTTTAGTCATTGCAAAACACCTTGTGCAGTAATTTTATTTTTGTTTTTATTTTCTAACAAATTAAATAATGCTACAGATAGTAATAAATTAACAAAAAAGTGCATAACCGTTAGCAGCATCAACTTAGGGATTCTGTGGAAGACAACTGCTGGATGTAAAAAGACAGAAACTGACTTCAGAAGTTAACTCCTTCACTTTCTGCCTCACTCACCCCTGACCTTCCAAAAACATACATATACCAGAAATCTCTATTATCGCTGACTCTATTTAAGGGACACTAAACTCAATTTTTTTCTTTCATGATTCAGATAGAGCATGCACTTGTAAGCAACTTTCTAATTTACTATTATCAATTTTTCTTCGTTCTCTTGGTATCTTTATTTAAAAGGCAGGAATGTGATGCATAGGAGCCGGCCCACTTTTGGTTGAGAACCCGGGTTATGCTTACTTATTGGTGGGTAAATATAAAACCTCTGATAAGCAAGCGCTATCCATGGTGCTGAACTTAAAATGGGCTGGCTGGCTGCTAAGATTTACATCCCTGCTTTTAAAATAAAGATAGCAAGAGAACAAAAGAAAAATTGATAATAGGAGTAAATTAGAAAGTTGATTAAAAATGTCATGCTCTCTCTGGTTTCCGGAGGAGGAGCTCAGGTGTATGGTCTTGCAAGACACCTGCTCTGATTTTTTTCCTTCAAGCCTGATGGCGGGAAATCTGCGCCTAAACCCCTAGACCCTGGGCGGCTTGTAATGCTTAAACCATCGCTACCGGAATCCACATTAGTGCCACTCCAAAGCACTAAAATTGTACTCAGCAGTATTCTCAAAGACCTATGCAGCTTATATCAAACTACCCAGTCTGACATTTAAGTAATAAATTACTAATAGCCTGCTATAATATACAGCGAAGAAACACAGAGGGGAAATCCCCTGGCTAAATCAGCATACTAAATATTTGCATTACTTGAACTCTGCTCTCCCGCTGCTGCTACTTGCAAACGGCTCACTAGCTCAGAGGGTGGAACTTTGCCTGAACTTTGCACAGAGAAATTCTGACCTGATCAAAAGTAATCTAGACCTGGAGAGATTACCGCTATCTTGGCTTTAATTTCACCCGGCCTCTTAAAACATCGGAGGCGAACATACTATCCTGGCCCGGCTTTGGCATACGGCGTTCCAATCTTGCCGACCCCTGCATCTCCTACCTGGTTTGGAGTGGGAGACCCTTGGCTCATCGGACGTCGTTGACCTGGACGCTGGTGCCCGCGCGCCTGGATCCACGGCGCCTTGGTGGTGGAGGTGAGCGGAGACGCAGTGAAGTCTTGGGCACTGTTTTCTATTGGTCCGGGCTCCCCCTCCCACCGGTGCTGCGTGAGGGGGCCTGGATTGCGTTCTCTCGCTGCGCCGCTCACCTGGATCTCCAGCACTTGCAGCTTCTTGGCGTCTCTGCCGACTTTTCCCCCTCTGTTGGGGGACTCATTTCAGGATCACTCCTCTCCTTGCTTGTCCGAGGCTTCCCCTCCCACCGGTGCTGCGTGTAGGGGAGGCCCGGCCCTCTGGAGAGGATATCTGGGACGCCGTGTGCCTCTTGCTGGGAACCGGTAAAGTATGCAATAACCAAAGTGACCCTTGCATTTATTTCTTCAGCATTTTTTTTTTTTTATTTTTAAAAAAAATAACATTATCAGCCACCATATATCTCTATTACAATATCTACACCTGCTTGCTGTAACTTGACAGCTACCAGAACTTCCACCTGAAATACCCTGAATTTTTTTCTATTTTTTCTTTTTCTTCTACAAAAAGCTTACATCAAGAGTGTTACCCAAAGATTGACTTCTACATATTTCATGACAAAACTGTGGGTTCAAAGTAATTGAATTGATTCATGCTGCATCAAATGTCTAGTTTTTTCTCTGCTTACATAGTGGACTTTAACAAAATAATCAAAAAGTATCTAGAATATGTTCATATGGGCATGTGATGGAAGCTTCTTTCTTATTTTGGGGGCTGAGAAACGTTTAAATAGAAACTTGTAGAATTATCTTATCTACCCACATTTACAAAACAAGATATGAATGTCTCCTTCTGTATATAGAAATATCTACGACAGGTGTGAAGGTATAAATTTTCATGTGAATTTTTTTACACAGGTATAGCTCTGATATTTAAACTTGTGTGAACACTGTAATAGCCTTCATCTCATTGGTATCTAAGAAGGATTGTAACAGTGACTCTCTATACAATCACTATAGCAATATTCTATAGAAACATAAAAAGCTGCTTAAACAATATAGCAACGTTAACCCGCTATTATTATACAGAGACACAAATATAGGCACATCTCTATTTTTTTTATTAGTCTCTGGGAAAACACTTAGTTCACAACCCTTATAAAAACATACTACATATACTAATAACAACATCATACAAGTAGAACCACCAACTTTAGTCCTTGTATTTCCCCCTCCCTTTCTTACTTTGACCCCCAATCCTCCATATTAAAAGATAACTCTGATAAAGGGGCCAACTACGACTGACAAGTAACTTCCTGTTTACGCATAGGAGATTTCGAGAGGAACGCTCCCTGCTACCACTATAAACTTTTTTCTGTTATTTTTTCACTTCTCACTCTTCATTATAAATTAATACACACATTAACTTTGTACCTTTTATTTTTTCACATACCACGGGCCTAGTGCCCCTTGCACCGCCGGGCTCTAGTAGCCCCTAGATAAATACCCCCTCACTTCCCAGCTTCCCTCCCTGGCACATCTTGCACTACCTTTTCCCGCACACAATCCATCACTCCCAATTCACCCCCCCCCCCCTTTTTTTTTTTTTTTTTTTTTTTTTTTTTTCTCTCTCCCCCCCCCCCTCGCGTGTGGCACTTAATTGTTCACTTACACCACGTGGTACATGGATAAATTCCTTTCCAACTCCCCTAAAAATCCTTCCCCAAATATGGCAGGAAGACATAAAGACAGGAAACTTAAGGAACAAACAAACCCCAGTAATATGACATTATTACCAGAAAACCTTGATATGCAGGCACTGGTGTCTAATATCACGGAGGCTCTCGCCCCCAAATTTGAACTACTTAAATCTGATATTAAGCTAGATATTTCCTCTCTAACCCAAGAAGTGAGGCAATTCTCGGGAAGACTACAAGAAGCAGAACAGAGGGTCTCAGACCTAGAAGACCAAGCAACGATGCATAGTACCAAAATAGAGACCTCAGCTAAAATAATACAAAAATTGTTAGACAGGGTCGAAGACCTCGAAAACCGCTCTAGGCGGAACAACCTGAGAATAATAGGTCTTCCTGAAAATAAAAAATTTGAAAACCTTGATACCTTTATTTCTCACACACTTACTAGAGCGCTAAAAATCCCCTCTACACACCCACCTATTATAGTAGAAAGAGCCCATAGAATGGGACCTCTACGCCCTGACAGCAACATTAGCAGGAGACCGCGACCTATAATCGTTAGATTATTGAATTATAAAGATAAAGATCTTCTCCTGCAGTATTTTCGGAAGAACCAACCAATTACAATAGAAGACAGTAGAATTCTGATTTTTCAGGATTTTGCGGCAGATACAGCCTTAAAGAGAAGAGAGTTGGCCCCAATTTGTTCTAAGTTTATTCATCAAGGTTGTAGGGCGGCCCTTATCTATCCCTCAAAACTGAAGGTAGTAATAAATGGGACAACACACATTACAGATGATCTTCAAATAGCGGAGAATCTTCTTAAGACTTTAGATACATAAATATAGCTTACAAATTAGCAGCTTAAGTAGGCAGAGTATGATGGAAGTGACTATAAACCAAGAGGAACTAGATCCCTCTTACTCTTTTTTATTTTTTCCCCCTTTCCCATTTTTTTTGTCCGGGGGTTCTGTGTTTTTTTTTCTTTTTTTTTCTCTTTCTCCTCTTTCTCCTCCCGCCCGGCTCTCTCGTCCCTCCTCACTCCACCAATACCACTTCCTTTATACATAGAGAAATATGACGTTTAATCCTGATAATTTTAAAATTGTATCGTGGAATGTTGGAGGAATTTCCTCCCCCATCAAACGTAAAGCCATCTTATCACATTTGCGGAAGGCTCAGGCGGATATTGGCCTAATACAGGAAACCCATTTAGGTTTAGAGGAGTCATTAAAACTAAAATCATCCTGGGTAAAAGAGGTCTATGTAGCACCAAGTCAAGGGAAGAAAAGGGGAGTTGCAATACTTATAGGCAAAAAAATTCAAGCAGAGGTTCTGTACTCTGAGGCCGATCCCGGGGGGAGATATGTAGTAGTCAAAGTAAAAATAGGCCAGACAAAATATACAATTTGTAATGTCTATGGCCCGAATAAAACTGACCCGGAATTCTGGGATTTATTACAAACTAAACTTCTTTCTTGTGTGGAAGGTTATTTAATTCTGGGGGGGGACTTTAATATGGCCCCCCAATGCCCTATAGACAGACTTAGAAAAGACTCTAAGCCTCTGAAACAGAAGAAGGATAATCTTGATTTTAAGCTGGTCAAAAAGATTAAACAAATTCTTTCCCTGCGTGATATCTGGAGATATCAGAATCCCGACACACAAGATTTCACTTGCCTATCTAAGGCTCACAAAACTTTGTCCAGGATCGATTTATTCTTGATTAGTGATCATCTGAGTTCCTTAAAGATTAAATCTCAGATAATGCCAATTTTCTTCTGTTATGTGTGATCAGTCCACGGGTCATCATTACTTCTGGGATATTATCTGCTCCCCTACAGGAAGTGCAAGAGGATTCACCCAGCAGAGTTGCTATATAGCTCCTCCCCTCTACGTCACCCCCAGTCATTCTCTTGCACCCAAAGACTAGATAGGAGGTGTGAGAGGACTATGGTGATTATACTTAGTTTTTAGAACTTCAATCAAAAGTTTGTTATTTTACAATAGCACCGGAGCGTGTTATTACCTCTCTGGCAGAGTTTGAAGAAGAATCTACCAGAGTTTTTCTTATGATTTTAACCGGAGTAGTTAAGATCATATTGCTGTTTCTCGGCCATCTGAGGGAGGTAAAAACTTCAGATCAGGGGACAGCGGGCAGTTGAATCTGCATTGAGGTATGTAGCAGTTTTTATTTTCTGAATGGAATTGATGAAAAGATCCTGCCATACCGTTATAATGAACATGTATGTATACTCTACACTTTAGTATTCTGGGGATGGTATTTCACCGGAATTACTCTGTAAAAGTACATTAAACCTTTTAATAGGTATTTTTCAGGTTAAACGTTTTTGCTGGAATGTAGAATCGTTTGCATTAATGAGGTACTGAGTGAATAAATATTTGGGCATTATTTTTCCACTTGGCAGTTTGCTTGTTTTAATTATGACAGTTTCGTTTCTCTCTCACTGCTGTGTGTGAGAGGGAGGGGCCGTTTTTGGCGCTCTTTGCTA